>NW_023994685.1:0-262306 GCF_015586225.1 Lucilia sericata | reverse complement strand
ACTTCATATTTCGAAAGAAAAAGTTTGAACATTTCGAGTTATAGAGTAACCGCCCTAATGAGTGCAGCTTAATCAAAGTTTTTGGTTGGTATCAAATTCACGACATCCGGACTAGGACACAACCTACTAACCTTGCGGAGGCACCCCAAGTATGCAAAAAATTATGTTTTATAGAGTTTGGATCCGTTTGACTTTTGACCATTAACAGGTCAATTCAAAACTTGAGTTTTGTCGACAATTAATATTGGTCCAACTTTGACGAAAGTTTTGTTCAAAATGTCGGACAGATTTTCTAAAGCTTTCAAATATTTAGTCTTATCCGAATCTTAGTCTAATTTTAACGATTATTTTGTTCTCTTATCACGGATCAATATTTACAAATTTCAAATAGCTACATCCTTGGACCCAGGTTTTCGAATTTGCATAAGATTGAAGATAAGCATTCAAAATCGTATCTGTTCACTTATGATAATTTCAAAATTTAATTATATTTAAGACGGGAGCAAATATTAACGAAAAGTATTACAATGTACAAACATTCTCCAGATTCAAAGGAATCAACGAGCTCTAAAGGGCGAGAGACAGCCATAAAGCCTCTTGAAATAATAAATGGTTGGTAACCCTAACGAGAGCAGGACGTAATGCCTCCTCAAAATTAGCAAGTCTTAGGTTAGTATGATGCTACGTACTCTGATTGGATACACAGGATTAAGAGCACAGCTATACAAAATTGGACGAATGTAGAATGAAACTCTGGATCCAAATATCTTGGGAGTGATATTATTTCGGAAATAACATCCCTCACGAACACTGATTTAAAAATTCTTAGGAATTACGTTCAGGAACATCGGAAGATAATAAGATTTTTGTGTTTACCAACAAACATTTTACTGAAAAGGAGCGCACAACAGGCCCGATAGTGGCCTAGGTGTATTTCTTTGGATTTGATGTAGATACATTTTATTATAAACCTAACCTAACAACTTTAATACAAATCGGTTTAAAATGAATCTTTACCATATACAAATTTTCCTGAAAAGGAGCGCACAACAGGCCCGATAGTGGCCTAGGTGTATTTCTTTCGATTTGATGTATATACATTCTACTATAAACCTAACCTAACAACTTTTATACAAATCGGTTTAAAATGAATCCTTACCATATACAAATGACTTTTAAGCGCATGAGTTCTACTTTTTATGGTTATATATGCCCATATAAAACCAGAGTTAAGTGCAAATAATTATATATAATCCCATAGTCAACCGACAATTCGATCACCGATCATCAGTCTACCTCATTTTCTATATAAGGATCTCTAGCGATCTTTAAAAGCAATCGAAATTTGTATTATTGGGCAATTTCGTGTCAAGTGAACTAAACTATTAGAATCGATGTCTTCCGATTTGGATGAAATTTGCACCAAGGTTAGTACTATGCGATAGTAGGCTAGACACAAATTTTCAGCATCCCACTTTGGATAATTTTTGCTAGAACCAATAGGTGAAAATTTACACTCATTTGAATAAAACCCTATATGATCAAAATCTCTAACTTTGACACCCTCTAAGTCCGGCAGTCCTTGACCGATAGAGCTGAAATTCTTGAGTCTGACCTTCTATACAATAGTACTAACCTTGATGGAAATTTCGTTAAAATCAATTTTTTGAGTTGGGTCACTTGACATGAAATTGCTCTATTATTAATTATATACATATGTATATATTGTTGCCAAACCATTCTGGAACTTCTTTTCCATTTGCCGGTATTACTCAATTCTAGCAAGTTTTTATTTGGGTATTCCTATAAACCTACATATTTTCTATTCAAAAATGTGTACAAAATAAACCACAATAAAACAAATTTGTGCTAAAAACCATATATTTGATCAAACATTTGAATAATATAGACAACGTTCAAGTTCTCTATACTGTACTAGTTAGTGTGACCCCAACACAAACATACAAAGAAAGATTCATAATGAAGTAACTTTATCATCAGCTGCCACAAACAACAGCAATAACAACACAAAAACATTGAATTGAAAACCATATTTTGACCATTAGATAAATTAAATTTTGCAAAATAATCAAATGATACAGCATTAGAGAAAACGACAATGAAAAAGTAGGAGGAGGAGGTTATTAGCATATTACCACACATTTGCCAACATTTTGGCAACCAAAGAAAAAAAAATTGCAAAAATCGATAAGATGCAATACAGTCATTTGTAACAACAAATGTATCTTCTATGAGTATGCAACACATATGACCAACCACATAACATAGACTGAGAAATATAAGCCAAAATGAATTTGAAATTTTTCTGAATAGAACACAACGAAGAAGAATAATAGAATAGAAATATGTACATATGTACATATATATGTACAACCAAATGACGCTGGTAACCACTGATAGTGATACCTATAGTTAGCAGCAAGGTTTCATTTTTTTTTTGGCCATTGCAAATTTGGGTCAGTGAGGTCTTAATGGAAATTTTATTACATTAAAATTGTCAAATAATAATAACAATGACGTTCATAATCATTATGGTGATGGCGATTGTGATGATGACGATGATCGCAATAGTCATGATAATGCTTATAATGACAGTGATGTGAATGAATTTTTCGTTATTATTTTTTGATTATGAAGGACATTTGCATTAAAATCTATATTCTTTTCGTGTCGCATTGCGTTAAAAATTTATTAAATATTTATATGCAAATGACATAGATATTCTCAGTTTATTAAACAGAAACACACAACTCTCATTGAAATTCAATTAAAATTGAACATGTACAATTTCTTGTAGATTTTCACTAAAAGATTTCAAATGTTTATTACATTTTAAATGTGGCTCTTTGTGTTGACTTGCTGCTTGTGGTCTTTGGACGAAAACAAAACTATTATGTCAAATATATATATATATTTTTTTTGAATTGAAATTCATATGAAATTGTAGTTGTCTATTGTAAAAATACTATAATCAAGATAGAAAATAATGTTGTACGATGTTATTACATGTAGCGATACATGGAAAAGTTAAACAAAAAAAAAAATCATTTACCACATATGCCACACATATGATGACATCAGGATTTTCAAAAAAAAAAAAACCTACAGAATAATAATAACAATAATAAACAACATAAAAAATCACAAAAAAAAAGGAGTAACAGCAACCAATTTATAAAGCTTACTTATAGAGGTACTATCTTATATAGATGAGTGAGTGAATGGTGCCTATAATTCTGATCATAGTGCAACTTATAGTTAAAGACAGACAGACATTCAAATAGACCTCCATCAACTCATTGTTATGAGTGTGTATGTGTGTGGGTAATGTTACTGCTTGTTTTGTCTTTAGGCCATGTTTTAAAAATCACAAAAAACCATAATGAAAATTCATTACTTTAACCACTCCCCAATGTGGAAGAAAGTTTTGTCCATCAGCTATACAATTCACTACTATCCCCATCCAAGCAGCCAATCGACCGACCGACCAACCAACCATCCACTCTACCAACCTGGCATTTTATATCAAACATTACAACTCCCGCAATTCAACAATGAAAAGCAATGCTATAAAAAAGAAGTCAGGATTTAAGTCAAAAAGCTCAATATGGTCTAATAGTCAACATTTAAAATTGACCACACACATTGAGTTTCTGTCCAAAAAAAAAAAAAAGATAAAAACAAAAAAACAGTACGAAACAACCTGGTAATTCACTTACTACGGATCACTATTACCATTCATAAGGCTAAAAGTAAGGAAAATAGGTTGTAGCAGAGACATAAGGAGAGAAAATTTTAAAGACAAGAGAATAATTTTTTTGAAATGTATAATGACTGATATACACACTGATTTGGAGCCTCGACTAGAGACTGATTTTTATCTAGACTTAATACTGATCTATAGTCAGTGCCAGAGACTGATCTTTTAACACACTAGAGATTGATCTGTAGCCTAGTTTAGAGAATGATCTTTAGGGTTCAACAGACACTGTTCTATTAGTCTAGACTAGATATGTAAAGATAATCTACACTAGTGACTGATCTATAGAGAATATATATTAATCGTTAATCTATAATAGATGTTGCACTATAGTCTAGTTTTTGAGACTGATCAGTTTTTAAGCAAGTCAATTTTAGAAAGCCTAGAGAAAAAACTGATCTACAGTATCGACTAAATATATATCTATAGTCCAGACAAGAGTCTAACGATCCGACTAGAGACTGATCTATATACAAGAAAAGAGACTGTGTTCTGAACTATAGTTAATACTACAGACTAATCCATAGTCTAGAATAGAGAATGATATATAATATAGTTTAGATACTGATATATAGTCTAGTTCAGACTATAGACTGATTTATTGTCCACTTTAGAGACTGAACTATTGTCCAATATAAATACTGATCCTTTGTTCATACTTGGGACTGAAATATAGTCTTGTTTATAGGCTGATCTATAGCCTAGATTAGAAACTGTGCTATAGTCTAGACTAGAACATATACCATAGTTTAGATAGTGATATGTAGTCTAGTTCAGACTGTACACTGATTTGTCAATACTAGAGCCTGAACGATTGTTCAAACCTAAATACTGATCCTTTGTTTGCACTTGGGACTGAAATATAGTCTTGTTTATAGGCTGATCTACAGCCTAGATTAGAAACTGTGCTATAGTCTAGACTAGATATTGCTTTAAAGTATAGACTAGAGACTTATAAAAATATTGATGATTTTATACTTAATAGTAAAATCAAGTTACGAACTAAATGTCCAAACTATCAATAAGCAATAACATGCCTCCACAAAATATCTCCCCTAAAATCAAACCCTAATCGCATAAAAAGCAGCAAAAACTCCATAGTGCGCATTTTAGCTCGTTCGCAGTTAAAATCATCAACTTTAACGTTAGAGAAAAAAAACTGCGAAACGTAAAAAAAAAATAGAAGTAAAAATTATAGTGAGATAGAAAGAACGGCGGTGGTCATCATTATATAGCTAAAAGGAGTTTTATGGGACTTTTGCTTTTGCATATCACGTTTTTGTTCTTTTAATATATTTTCCCCCGTTTTTTCATGTGGTTCAACAAACATACAAATCGTTGGATAAGGAGTAAAAAAACCTAAAATTCAATGGATAAAAGTGTATGGACAAAAAAAAAAAGAAGCCAAAGTATTTTTTTGGCTGAACTATTCCAAAACTAACATCATTTTTCTCGTCTAAACGCATTTAATAGAGTTGACTTTGCTTGGTTTTTTTTTTTTTATTTAAACTTTTTTACTGGCATTCATATTGACCAGGCTAATAGTAGTATGTTGCTGGTACCTTGAATATGTGTTTAAATGTTTGTATTTCAATTGTAACCACACGCCTAAGCAAATTATCCTAGTCATCATCAAGTCAAGTATCTGTGTATCTCTAAAAAGTTGAGTTAGTTGTAGTGGACCTAGTAGTAGTCTGCAAAAATTCATTTGACCGCAAAAACTGCAACTTCTATGTTTCCCTTAAATTTTTTTTGTTTGTTTATTTTTGCCATCTTTTTGATTATTTAGGTCTATGATTTCATAAACGTGTCTACATATTTTTTTTTTTGCATTTTAGTTGGCAAGTTTTTACAGTTTAAAATTTACATACGCGTTTTGTGTTCTAATTGTTTATAAAGTTTTATTAAAGAGAAAATTTAAGTTTTAAGGAAATTTTGACTAATTGAATTGTTTATTAATACTTCCATATTAAATTGTTATTTTGTGTTTTTTCAGATACTATGAAGGTACAATTTCTCTGATTTTCAATGGGTAAGTGCAAAAATATTATTATAAACTTTAAGAAAAATCGAGCCTAATAAAGCCTATTTATATTCGAGATTATAGTATTTTCTGTAAACTCTATCATAATCGAGACTATAGTCTCATTTGTAGTCAATAGTACAGTCTGATCCTTAGTGTAGATTTGCGTCTGTTATATAGCAAAGTCTACAGTTTGTTCCATAGTCGAGTCTACCGTTTGTTCCATAGTCGAAACTATAGTCGAGTCTACTGTTGTTCAAAATTAAAGATTATAGCACGGCGCTCGATTATAAGGTGTGTTCCATAGTCGAATCGGGTATACATTTTATAAATAACAAGCATAGTCCGAAGTTCGACTCTAAGGTTTATTCCATAGTCGAATCTATAGTCAAACTTTAGTCGGGTCTACAGTTTGTTTCATAGTCGAGTCTGGACTAATGTTTGTTCTCTTGTCGAGACTATAGTCTGTTCTATAGTAAAAGTCTGTTTTATAGATAAGACTATAGTCTGTCTTTTAGTCGAGACTACAGACTGATCTACAATGGATAGTTTACACCGTTTTATAAACGAGACTATAGTCTGGTCTACTATAGTAAAAAATCGAATTTGTTGTATTGTCCAGTTTCAAGTTTGTTCTATAGATGAAAATATAATCGGTTCAAGAGTCTAGACTTTATTAAAGAGTCTACAGTTTGTTTCATAGTCGAGTCTGGACTAATGTTTGTTCTCTTGTCGAGACTATAGTCAGTTCTATAGTAAAAGTCTGTTTTATAGATAAGACTATAGTCTGTCTTTTAGTCGAGACTACAGACTGATCTACAATCGATAGTTTACACCGTTTTATAAACGAGACTATAGTCTGGTCTACTATAGTTAAAATCGAATTTGTTGTATTGTCCAGTTTCAAGTTTGTTCTATAGATGAAAATATAATCGGTTCAAGAGTCTAGACTTTATTAAAGAGTCTACGGCTTGTGCCATAGACGAGACCATATGCTGATTTACAGGCGAAACTAGAGTCTATTCCATAGTTAAGGCTGTAGTCTAGTCTATAGTTTAAGAGTAGTCTATTGTGTATTAAAAGGTTGAGTCTATAATCTGTTCCGTAGTAGAGACCATAATCTGTTTTATTGTCAGTACCTTAGTCTTCAGTTAGTTTTCTACTCGAGACTTAAGTGGCCCTTAAGGGTTTTTTTTATAGTTGAGACTTCTGTGCAGAGACTATATTTGTTCTATGGTCAAAACTACAGTTCACTGTAAAAATTATACATTTTAGTATAATATCGTATTTGAATGAATTTAAACCATATAAGCTTTTCATTTAACGTATGTATGTAACTTCTTTATGTTATTTTCCTCCAAAAATTTAATTTTACCTAAAAAAATTGTACACTCTTCAAATTTTGCTAAACATAAAAATGCACTTATAAAATATCCTTCTATTTCATGTTTGAGTTCAGTAACTTTGTAATGTGATGATGACTTTGTGTTGTTATTCAAAAATATATAAACGCTTGACTTCCTTTGTTATCCTTTGCATTTCTATAACGTGTAATAAAGTCAAATGCCTTTAAATAATAAACAAAACAAAAGAAAATAATAAAAAAGTAATAACGTATTAAAGTCATACCACAACACACACGAAAATAAGATGTGAAGGACCTACCAAAAAAATACACACCAAACGAAAAAAAAAGTTCAATGAACAAATCTATCTATAAGAAGTTCAGTGAACTTGACGAAGAAAAACCTTTAGGATATTTTTTTCAAAGAAAAACAAAAACACATTTGTTTTTTTTCACCCGAAAAATGAATAGACAAAGAAACAGAAGAATATTTAAGGATATTTTTCCAGGACACTATGTTCACACGCCCGCCCTCTATCAAATACAATTTGGACTTTGTTGCAAGAATAAGTAATTGTATAAAATCTAGGAATATCTAGTTATGCAGCCGTTGTAGTAAGTACTAGGAGTTTATAGATAAATTTTATTTCTTAATGTGTTAAAAATGTGTTGTATGTAATAATGATGGTAATGTTAAAATTAAGGAGTCGTCTACGTCGTATGATGACGTCTATGATGGTGATGATGATGATGACAAAATTTTATAAGGATACCACAGTTTCACACACATCTAAACACACTCACACACATTAACACTTTATCATACACACACACAGACATAAACTTAACAAAATAACATAGAAAAACATAAAATAATAATCAAATATCGATCCAATTGCGTCTGGGCTTCTTTTTTATTTATTTTATTTTGTTTTTGTTTTTTTTACTTTGCTCTGTTTTTTGCCATTTTATCCAACTGCGTTAGCAAGTTGATTTTGTCAGTCAGTCACCTCCGTTAACGTCTTTTAATTTTCTTGCAATTTATTCTCTCCTACCGCCCATCGTAAAAATAAAGAAATGTTTAGCATCGAGCATCAATTCACATCTCAAAAAGTCAAAGTACTTCAAAAATTAATACAAATTGGGGCATAAACGACTATATCATACTCTATATCAAGCCCAATTGTAACGTGCCCTTTTCCAGCGGCACTCGGAAGTAAAAGGGAATTACGTAGTCCAACCTATATTCTAGACTATAATCAGTTCTATAGTCAAAACTTTGTATAACCTCTTCTATAGACAAGACTATAGTTTCTTTATAGTCAAGACTATAGATTCTTCTATAGTCAATGGTATAGACTATTCAATAGTGAAGACTATAGACTCTTCCATAGTGAAGACTATAAGCTTTTCTATAGACCAGACTCTAGGCTTTTCTATAGTCAAGACCATAGACTCTTCTATAGTCAAGACTCTTCTACAGTCCAAACTATAGACTCTTCTATAGTCAAGATTATAGACTCTTCTATAGTCAAGATTATAGACTCTTCTATAGTCAAGACTATAGACTCTTTTATAGTCAAGACTATAGACTCTTCTATAGTCAAGACTATAGACTACTCTATAGTCAAGACTATAGACTACTCTATAGTCAAGACTATAGACTATTCTATAGTCAAGACTATAGACTCTTCTATAGTCAAGACTATAGACTCTTCTATAGTCAAGACTATAGACTCTTCTATAGTCAAGACTATAGACTCTTCTATAGTTAAGACTATAGACTCTTCTATAGTCAAGACTATAGACTCTTCTATAGTCAAGACTATAGACTTTTCTATATTCAAGACTATAGACTTTTCTATATTCAAGACTATAGACTCTTTTATAGTCAAGACTAAGACTCTTCTATATTCAAGACTATAGACTCTTCTATAGTCAAGACTATAGACTCTTCTATAGTCAAGACTATAGACTCTTCTATAGTCAAGACTATAGACTCTTCTATAGTCAAGTCTTTAGACTCTTCTATAGTCAAGACTATAGACTCTTCTATAGTCAAGACTATAGACTCTTCTATAGTCAAGACTATAGACTCTTCTATAGTCAAGACTATAGACTCTTCTGTAGTCAAGTCTTTAGACTCTTCTATAGTCAAGACTATAAACTCTTCTACCGTCCAATCCACTTATTATCAACAGTCTAGTCTTATATATAGTCGTTCCATATTTTGTTCTCTAATCGAGAAAGTCAGTTTTTCTATAGCCGATAATGATGTAGGGTGTAATCAAAATATATACCATTCTTTTCTTGTTACAACTATAGTAATTTTCCTATTAAGGCTTTGATAAAGAGACAAGTTTGTTTTAATTTTATCTAGTTTTTGTCGTTGTTTTTGTTATAGTAAAAGATTTAAGGCTAAAATGTTTACAGCCATTTCCTTCTTCATAGACTTTTTTAATATAATTGTATGTGTGTTTGTATTTGTTTGGTTTCATTTTTTAATTTTTTTCTCTCAACTCTCATTTGTATGTATGTGTGTGTGTATGTCCTGTTAACATGGACATTTGATAATTAAGGACGTCTGTCTGTAATTGAGTTGTATTTGCAGGTTTTGTTTATTTTGGCGGCAAACTAATTTTCAAATTTACTGCTTTTTTTTTTCCTTTGCATGCTCTCAATCGTTTTTCCAATTTCTTTTTTTATGTCATTAAAAATATATAAAAATGTCTGTGGTTTGTCATAGTTGAAATAATATTTGAGGGAATGACCATTAAGAGGGAGAGCGGCTGGAAGTTTTAGTTTTCGCAGACATGGCCTAAATTGTCATTATGATTTGGCGAGTTGAATAAATATGCATGTATATAGAAAATTTAATTTATAGCTGTATAAAAGGGCGAATGGATATTTATTAGGTAAAATTATTAAATTTGAGATTTAAGTAATACCATTTCAGTAAAAAATTCCTTAAATTCCCAAATATTTGTTGCAAAAAACTTTAAAATCTAACATTTTATAAAATATATCTTGAATAAAATATTTATATGGATTTATATACATTTTTTATAATTTCTCTTTGCATTTTTTTGTATATATTATTTTGCAAACCCAACAGCCAGACAGAATAAAACAATAATTAAAAAATGCAAAAAACCGAAAAAAAAGATATCAACAATCACCAAATAAACATAGAACTTTGAAATCTTTGAGCTGCATTATACAACGTAGTATTTATATACAATTTTTAGTGCAACAATAAAAACAACAAAAATATGAATTTGTACACTCAAACTCGCATAATAATAAGGCGCACTTTCACCCACACAGAACGTATCCAACAACAATAGATGTTGCAAGTTTTGCAACAACAACAAAAAAATCCGAAAAAAGAACGCACATTGTGAATGCAGTTTTGGACTGGGTTGGTTGGGAAAAACTGCAGGCCTTTTTTGTTTTTTTATTATAAATGCACCAAATATACTATACCGAGGTATGACAACAATTCGTTGCAATCAAGCTAAACGCAGAGAAAAAGCGACTCTGCAACAAGAGATTTTTAAATATTAATATTGTTCGTATGAGTGTATGCATGTATTTGTTTAAATATTTAAAAGTGTGAGTGCATCAGGACTATTTATATATAGGGTGGTGGGTTTGGGTAAGGTTTTTTTCACTTCTTTTTTCAATGTCAATGTAAAAAGATGAGCAAATTTTTTTTTTTCGCACAAAATATTTTTTCAAGTTTTTCGTTTTTTTTTTTTTGCTATTGCCTCAACATATAAACTGAAGTAGCATTTTAGGCGTTTTATGTTGGAGTTTTTATTTTTAATGTTTTCTTGTTTTGTTTTTTTCGAGTTGCATATACTTTTACTATACTATGCGTTGTAAGTATTTACAGTTCTTGTTGTTATCGCTTTTTTTGCTGTCTGTGTCTACATGACATACAGCCAAAAAGATAGACAGACATACACAAATGACTCTGCACGGACTCTAAATGTCTGGGCTTTTTGTTATATGGCTGTAGGTTTAGCTGCCTCAAATTGTAACGCACCGTTAGTCTCATTGGAATTCTTTATTTATATTTATTTTTTTTCTCATTTTTTCTGTTATTTTTAAGAACTAATTAAAATAAACGTCAAAGCAAGTGAATGCGCCTAAATGCACACACAACATTTTATAGATTTTTTTTTGCCTACACATATACTACATACATATATTTTCAATTCACAAATAAGCTTTTTATTTGGTTTCTTTTTTTTTTCGGCTAAAAAATACGTTAGAAAAGTGTTGGTTTATTTCTTCTTTTTTTCACATGCATTAAAAATTGGTCTGAATGCATTCAAACGCATCGTTTGATATTTTGTAACAGAATTTAATAGAGTAAGAGTGATATAAATTATAAATAAGCTATATGTTTCAATATTCGCATGTATAGTAGGTAAGCAGTTTTTATTTCGAAGTTGGAGTTAAGAGGAGTTTTTATAATGGAAGGAGCATAATTTTTAATATACTATTTTGGATTTTTTGTTTGTAATAAACATTTAGCAGTTCATTACTTGTACACAAAATGTGCAAATATAAATAGGAAACTTATTATCATTATTGTTAGAAGAGAATAAAGTAAAATTTTATATTTGTTTAAAAAATTATGCTGTGAACTTATGTAAATCATTTTTAAATTTTCAAGGGTTTTATTTTGAGGGATATATTAATTGTTTAGGAAATTGTTATTGTTCGTTGTCTGCTAGACTATATACCTTCCTTTACAAAAGAGCTTGCAGGGGATTAGTTCTTTCGTGTGTTGTTTCAAACTAGATTATAGGCAAGACTGTAGACTAGACTATAGACTAGACCATAGACTAAACTATAAACTAGACTATAGACTAGACTATAGACTAGAATATAGACTAGACTGTAGACTAGACTGTAGATTAGACTATAGACGAATCTATAGACTAGACTATAGACTAGACTATAGACTAGACTATATACTAGACTATAGACTAGACTATAGACTAGACTATAGACTAGACTATAGACTAGACTATAGACTAGACTATAGACTAGACTATAGACTAGACTATAGACTAGACTATAGACTAGACTATAGACTAGACTATAGACTAGACTATAGACTAGACTATAGACTAGACTATAGACTAGACTATAGACTAGACTATAGACTAGACTATAGACTAGACTATAGACTAGACTATAGACTAGACTATAGACTAGACTATAGACTAGACTATAGACTAGACTATAGACTAGACTATAGACTAGACTATAGACTAGACTATAGACTAGACTATAGACTAGACTATAGACTAGACTATAGACTAGACTATAGACTAGACTATAGACTAGACTATAGACTAGACTATAGACTAGACTATAGACTAGACTATAGACTAGACTATAGACTAGACTATAGACTAGACTATAGACTAGACTATAGACTAGACTATAGACTAGACTATAGACTAGACTATAGACTAGACTATAGACTAGACTATAGACTAGACTATAGACTAGACTATAGACTAGACTATAGACTAGACTATAGACTAGACTATAGACTAGACTATAGACTAGACTATAGACTAGACTATAGACTAGACTATAGACTAGACTATAGACTAGACTATAGACTAGACTATAGACTAGACTATAGACTAGACTATAGACTAGACTATAGACTAGACTATAGACTAGACTATAGACTAGACTATAGACTAGACTATAGACTAGACTATAGACTAGACTATAGACTAGACTATAGACTAGACTATAGACTAGACTATAGACTAGACTATAGACTAGACTATAGACTAGACTATAGACTAGACTATAGACTAGACTATAGATAGACTTAGACTAGACTATAGACAGACTATAGACTAACTATAGACTAGACTATAGACTAGACTATAGACCTAGACTAATACGACTAGACTATAACATACTATAGACTAGACTATAGACTAGACTATAGACTAGACTATAGACTAGACTATAGACTAGACTATAGACTAGACTATAGACTAGACTATAGACTAGACTATAGACTAGACTATAGACTAACTATAGACTAGACTATAGACTAGACTATAGACTAACTATAGACTAGACTATAGACTAGACTATAGACTAGACTATAGACTAGACTATAGACTAGACTATAGACTAGACTATAGACTAGACTATAGACTAGACTATAGACTAGACTATAGACTAGACTATAGACTAACTATAGACGAGACTATAGACTAGACTATAGACTAGACTATGACTAGACTATAGACTAGACTATAGACTAGACTATAGACTAGACTATAGACTAGACTATAGACTAGACTATAGACTAGACTATAGACTATAGACTAGACTATAGACTAGACTATAGACTAGACTATAGACTAGACTATAGACTAGACTATAGACTAGACTATACGACTAGACTATAGACTAGGACTATAGACTAGACTATAGACTAGACTATAGACTAGACTATAGACTAGACTATAGACTAGACTATAGACTAGACTATAGACTAGACTATAGAACTAGACTATAGACTAGACTATAGACTAGACTATAGGACTAGACTATAGACTAGACTATAGACTAGGATATAGACTAGACTAATAGACTAGACTATAGACTAGACTATAGACTAGACTATAGACTAGACCTATAGACTAGACTATAGACTAGACTATAGACTAGACTATAGACTAGACTATAGACTAGACTATAGACTAGACTATAGACTAGACTATAGACTAGACTATAGACTAGACTATAGACTAGACTATAGACTAGACTATAGACTAGACTATAGACTAGACTATAGACTAGACTATAGACTAGACTATAGACTAGACTATAGACTAGACTATAGACTAGACTATAGACTAGACTATAGACTAAGACTATAGACTAGACTAGACTAGATATAGACTAGACTATAGACTAGACTATAGACTAGACTATAGACTAGATAGACTAGACTATAGGACTAGACTATAGACTAGACTATGGACTAGAGTAGACTGTTGACGAGACATGAAACTGCTTTATAATACGAGCGAAGTAAAATTAAGCTATTTTGAACTTTAACATTCCAAAATTCTCCTAAATAATGGTCAGGAATTACGATTTAAATCTTTTTCCATCTGTGACTGCATAACCGCAGCTGCCCTTACTGCCACCAATCAAAGCTGTAATTTCTCATAATATTTTACATTACTTTGTAAGGACGTCTGTTGTATTTTTTGAGTGGCAGTAATGTCCTTTTTTAATATTAAAAAATAAAATGCGACAAACAAAAAAATATTTATATGCAAAATTAAAAAATGAAAATATACAAAACTATAAATGAGAAAAATATATTAAAAAATACTCGTACCTACTACGTAAATATTTACGGAAATACGTATATTTTTTTGATATTTGAAAACAATCAGGAGGAGAATAATAGCAAATATATTTTTAAATCTACCCAAGCTCCAATATTACTTTGCAAAAACTTTTCCCAGCTGTTTCTTTAACCTTTAGTGTTCGTACGTAAGTCTCCCAACAAATACTCTACAGCTTGCAACATACTCCCTCTTATGTGGAGTATGTTAAGGGTTATGATGTGTATTTTGATTGTATATAGTTGGGTTTTGGTTTAAGGTGTTTTTTTATTTTTTTAACACAACGCGTATGTCACAATATGCAAATATTGCAGTAGAAAATTTTATGCAAAAAAGTAATAATAAAAATATGAAATACTAATAGAAATTATTTTTAATATATTTTTTGTTTGTATTTTTTTATTGTTGCTGTTGTTGTGGGTGCTTGCTAGTATTTCGTTAGGCATTTTTTATATGTGTATAAAAAAGGGTCCTTTGTATGTTTACTTTGAAATAAAACAAAAAAGAATTATATATAAATTAACAATTTTTATACCATATAACCCCACTCAAACAGTGGAACGAGGTGCGGCAAATGATATACTGAATCGTATGAGATCTCAAAAACATAATAAATTAATAAAAAAGCTCCATTTATAGAATAGAAAATTTACGTAATTTTGCAAATTTTTTTTTATAAAAAGAGAAATTTTCCGAAAATGTTCTACACAGAGAGAAATTTTTCAAAAATGTTCTATAAAAAAAGGAATTTTCTGAAAATGATCTATAAAAAGAGAAAATTCCAAAAATGTTCTATAAAAAGAGAAAATTTTCGAAAATGTTCTATAAAAAGAGAAAATTTCTTAAAATTTTATATAAAATAAAATTCTCTATAAAAGAAAATTTTCTATAAATGGAAATTTTCCGAAAATTTTCTATAAAAAAGAAAGAAAAAGAAATTTTCTGAAACTTTTGTATAAAAGAGAAAAATTTTCCTAAAATTTTGTAAAAAAGAGATATTTTCCCAAAATTCCCTATAAAAATTAAGAATTTTCTGAAAATTCTCTATAAAAAAGAAAAAATTTTCCATAAAAAATAAAATTTTCCTACTACTTTCCATAAAAAATAAAATTTTCCTATAATTTTCTATAAAAAGAGAAATTTTCCGAAAATTTTCTATAGAAAAGAGAAATTTTCCGAAAATTGTCTATAGAAAAGAGAAATTTTCCGAAAATTTTCTATAGAAAAGAGAAATTTTCCGAAAATTTTCTATAGAAAAGAGAAATTTTCCGAAAATTTTCTATAAAAAAGAGAAATTTTCCGAAAATTTTCTATAAAAAAGAGAAATTTTCCAAAAATTTTCTATAAAAAAGAGAAATTTTCCAAAAATTTTCTATAAAAAAGAGAAATTTTCCAAAAATTTTCTATAGAAAAGAGAAATTTTCCGAAAATTTTCTATAGAAAAGAGAAATTTTCCGAAAATTTTCTATAGAAAAGAGAAATTTTCCGAAAATTTTCTATAGAAAAGAGAAATTTTCCGAAAATTTTCTATAGAAAAGAGAAATTTTCCGAAAATTTTCTATAAAAAAGAAATATTTTATAAAATAAAATTCTCTATAAAAGAAAATTTTCTATAAATGGACATTTTCCGAAAATTTTCTATAAAAGAAAAATTTTCTATAAAAACGAGATATTTTCCAAATATTTCCTATAAAAAAGAGAAATTTTCCGAAAATTTTCTATAAGAAAATATAAATTTTAATAAAATTTTTTATAAGAAAAGAAAAATTTTCCGAAAATTTTCTATAAGAAAAGAAAAATTTTCTATAAAATAAGAAATTTTCCGAAAATTGTCTATAAAAAGAGACATTTCCGAAAACTTTTTATGTATGGAGAATTTTTCGAAAATTTTCTTTAAAGAGAGAAATTTTTGAAAATTTTCTATAAAAGACAATCCAGACAATTCCACTGTTTCCATTACTAAGTTTTTTTCATTTTCTTTCCTATTTTTACAAAATAAAATAAGAAATTTTAAAACATATACAAAATTGTTACTTTTGTTTGTCCTTTTAAAATTATTCTCACTCATACGCATCCCTAGATTATCCCACAATATATATTTTTCTATATATTTTATATAAAAAATTGTTGACTCTTTTTCCTATCCAAAAAAAAGTAAACTTACAGCTAAAACCCTGTTATATGTACATATATCACATTTATTTTCTTCAGTTTTTTTAATATAAAAAAAATTTAGTCTTATTTGTTTTTTGGCCAACTTAAAAAAAAGGAATCAAATAAACATGCAAAAATTCGTCAAGCGTTACGTCGTTGAACGTCATCATAGTCATCATCATTACAGTCACACATGTATGGAGATCATCGTCATCATCATGAATATACACTGTTTCTGTTGCGATTCTCCCCCACACACAAACACATTTTTATTTCAATCTATTTTATTTTAAAGTCTGCATATTCATGACAGGTTTTGTTTTGCTATTTTGTTTCTTTCTATTTTTTTTCATTTGGAATATCAAATGTTTCTTCTTTTCTTTTTATCAACATCAACGTCGTTGGATGGTTGGGAAAAAGTGAAATAAAAGATATTTATATATAAAAATTGTTATTTTTGTTCTTATTTTGGTAAAAATTGTATTGCATATGTAAAGGGTGTAGACGAAAAAGGAAAAGTGTTGCATACTTTTAAGGGACATTTATTAAAAACGCGAAATTTAACTGTAATTTTTTTCGTGTTCAGTCTTTACATAAAATATACAAATAACATTTTCTTTTTTTAGTAAAAAAATTTGCTTTAGTTGTTCGAAAAATAAAGCCTCAAAAATTATAGCATACCTTTAGGTTGTTAGGGGAGTATATTTGTTGGTCGTCTTCGTTTGTTTTTCTTTCTGTATCTGCCCGTGTCGGGGGTTTTTTTGCTTCTACTTAAAACGCAATATAATTTTGGTAATAGTGTTTTTAAATGATTTTTATATACACATATACGAAATTTTTATATAATTCGCAAAAGTACAGTTGTCACATTTAATTATATAGTTAAGTGCTGGACTTTGAAGATATTTAATATTTCTTCAATAGCAAGCCTTATGTCAAAATATTTAAGAAAATTTTTGTAGAAAAATTGATTCATATAAAAATAAAATTTATTAAAAATGAAATCTGCATTTTCTGCGAAAAGAAAATTAAATAAAATTTTTAAACATTTTCTATATAAAATGACATTTTCCGAACATTTTCTATAAAAAAGAGACATTTTCCAAACATTTTCTACAAAAAAAGAGAAATTTTCCGAAAAATTTCTATAAAAAAGAGAAATTTTCTGAAAATTTTCTATAAAAAGAGAAAATTTCCGAAATATTTCTATAAAAAAAAGAAAATTTCCGAAATATTTCTATAAAAAAAAAGAAATTTTCCGTTCTATAAAAACGAGAAATTTTTCCTAAATTTTCTATAAAAACGAGACATTTTCCCTAAATTTTCTATAAAAACGAGACATTTTCCCTAAATTTTCTATAAAAAGAGAAATTTCCAAAAATTTTCCATAAAAAGAGAAATTTTCTATAAAGAGAGAAATTTTCCGAAAATTTTCTATAAAAAGAGAATTTTTCCGAAAATTTTCTATAAAAAGAGAAATTTTCCGAAAATTTTCTATAAAAAGAGAAATTTTCCGAAAATTTTCTATAAAAAGAGAAATTTTCCGAAAATTTTCTATAAAAAGAGAAATTTTCCGAAAATTTTCTATAAAAAGAGAAATTTTCCGAAAATTTTCTATAAAAAGAGACATTTTCCGAAAATTTTCTATAAAAAGAGACATTTTCCGAAAATTTTCTATAAAAAGAGACATTTTCCGAAAATTTTCTATAAAAAGAGACATTTTCCGAAAATTTTCTATAAAAAGAGACATTTTCCGAAAATTTTCTATAAAAAGAGAAATTTTCCGAAAATTTTCTATAAAAAGAGAAAATTTTCTTAAAAACAGAAAATTTCTGAAAATGTTCATTAACAAGGAAAAATTTCCGAAAATTTAAAAGAAAAAAGAGAAATTTTTCATAAAAACACAAAATTTCTGAAAATGTTCATTAACAAGAGAAAATTTTTTATAAAAAGATAAATTTTACGAAAATTTTCCATAAACGGAGAAATTTTCCGAAAACTTTCTATAAAAAGATAAATTTTCTGAAATTTTCTATAAAAATAGAATATTTCTGAACATTTTCTATGAAAAGAGAAATTTTCTGTAAAATTTTCTATGAAAAGAGAAATTTTCTATAAAAATGAAACATTTTACTGAAAATTTTCTATAAAAGAGAAAATGTCTAAAAATGTTGTATAAAAAGTTTGAAAAAATTAGAATTTTATAAACAAAAATCAGGATTTATTGATAAATCCATTCTATTTAATTTTAAGAGATAAATTACATTTTTAACTAAAGTTAAAGTTTAATTTCCTAATTTGCCCTGTTTAAAGCATTAATTATAATACTTTCAATTCCTTTCATTTTTAATTACTTCCCCTTTCACTTTTGTATATTTGTAAGAAAATATTACTTTTATAAAATTTTGTACGAATAACAAGAAAAGAATTGAAAACTTAACACTCAACCACTCACACTTGCAACTATACTTGGCAACAGTATGCATTTAACTATTCAAATTGGTTGTTTTTTAATTCATAGCATACATTTAGGAATTGTAAATAAATATGCACTTCATACTCATACTTGACTACTTGATGATGAAGATGGCAAACATGTTTGCATACAAACTGGTAATGTTATATAAATATGTATGAAGCAGGAAGAGAGACAGAGAAGTTAAGGGGAACTTATTTTAAGGACGTAAATACAGATTTAAAAATACATAGACAGCGACTGACGACTATATATAAATCTGGTGATTTCTCATTTCAATTATAAAAAATTGTTATATTTATTTAGAAATATAAACAAATATAAATTGAAAAATCTCTTAAGCTGGCAACGAGATGTAAAATCACTATAAAATGTCACTAATTTTTAATTCCTAAACAAATTTAAATTAAAAAAATATTTATTTTATTTTCATTTTGTTTTATTTCATTATTCGTTTACTCTGAACTTTGCTTATATTTATTTTTATTTTATATCCAGGATCAAATCAATATTATATATTTTTTATAGTTATTTTTTTTTAGACAAATAAAATAAAAATTAACAAATTTCTATACATTCATGGTTGTATAAACAACATGGTTGAAAAGATACAACAAAAAAGAAAAATAAACTAATACAAAATACACGATTTTATTTGAATTACAAAAAAAAAAAAAAACTAAAAAAAAATAGAAGAAATTAGTTTCAATTGGACACATGCAAAAAATTTCGAAAATATAAATACATATGCATACATACATATGTATGTACGTATGTATGTATGTCTATAGTTGTTTGAATAAAAAACAAATATATTTTGTATGTTTATACAGTCAAAAAATAAAAAAACAATAGAAAAACAAAAAATTTCGTAAAAATAGTAGTTAAAGCTGAGTTTTTTTATATCTATTTAAGTGAAAAAGAGACAGACAAATAGTTACAACGAATATTTAAATGTTTTATAAGTTTTAAATAAAAGTGAAAAAAAGAAGGATAAAAATCACCAAACTAAAAAAAAAACTTATATATCAAAGCAGGAAATCTAAAATAAAAGAAAACTAAAAAAAAAACATGTTCGAAAAAATATGCAACTAAAATTGAGGACACGGAAACATGCGACATTTACTAGATAAAACTTAAATAAAAGAAACAAAAAATAGTGAAATAAATAAATTTATTTTGTTGTTTTTTTTTATTTATTTATTTGTTTTATGCTTGTAGGTATGACAACTATATTGTGCAAAGAAAATTTTGAATGTTTTGCTTTTCTTGGATCAACTAAATAAATGAGAATTTATTTCCAAATCAAATTTAGGGTTTAATAGAGGATAAAGGAGGGGGCTAATGCAAATTGCAAAGGATAAAGGGCTGGAAGGGAAGACAGTCATTGGTTTTAAAAGAGCGTTAATATTAGAGCTTGTTTATAGAGGCTAGCCTATAGACTTTAATATGTATTATTATACTAGACTATAACCTACTCTAGTGACTAGACTAAAGACTGGATCATTGACTATGCTATAAATTAAACTACGGACTAAACTATAGTCTAGACTGTATGCTAGACATTAAACTAGACTAAAAACTTAGCTACAGACTAAACTGTAAACTTTACTATGACTAGACTATAGACTATAGACTAGACTATATACACTATAGACAAGACTATAGACTAGACTATAGACTAGACTAGACTAGACTATAGACTAGACTATAGACTAGACTATAGACTAGACTATAGACTAGACTATAGACTAGACTATAGACTAGACTATAGACTAGACTATAGACTAGACTATATAGACTAGACTATAGACTAGACTATATAGACTAGACTATATAGACTAGACTATAGACTAGACTATGACTAGACTATAGATTAGACTATAGACTAGACTATAGACTAGACTATAGACTAGACTATAGACTAGACTATTGACTAGACTATAGACTAGACTATAGACTAGACTATAGACTAGACTATAGACTAGACTATAGACTAGACTATAGACTAGACTATAGACTAGACTATAGACTAGACTATAGACTAGACTATAGACTAGACTATAGACTAGACTATAGACTAGACTATAGACTAGACTATAGACTAGACTATAGACTAGACTATAGACTAGACTATAGACTAGACTATAGACTAGACTATAGACTAGACTATAGACTAGACTATAGACTAGACTATAGACTAGACTATAGACTAGACTATAGACTAGACTATAGACTAGACTATAGACTAGACTATAGACTAGACTATAGACTAGACTATAGACTAGACTATAGACTAGACTATAGACTAGACTATAGACTAGACTATAGACTAGACTATAGACTAGACTATAGACTAGACTATAGACTAGACTATAGACTAGACTATAGACTAGACTATAGACTAGACTATAGACTAGACTATAGACTAGACTATAGACTAGACTATAGACTAGACTATAGACTAGACTATAGACTAGACTATAGACTAGACTATAGACTAGACTATAGACTAGACTATAGACTAGACTATAGACTTGACTATAGACTAGACTATAGACGACTATAGACTAGACTATAGACTAGAGTATAGACTAGACTATAGACTAGACTATAGACTAGACTATAGACTAGACTATAGACTAGACTATAGACTAGACTATAGACTAGACTATAGACTAGACTATAGACTAGACTATAGACTAGACTATAGACTAGACTATAGACTAGACTATAGACTAGACTATAGACTAGACTATAGACTAGACTATAGACTAGACTATAGACTAGACTATAGACTAGACTATAGACTAGACTATAGACTAGACTATAGACTAGACTATAGACTAGATAGACTAGACTATAGACTAGACTATAGACTAGACTATAGACTAGACTATAGACTAGACTAGACTAGACTATAGACTAGACTATAGACTAGACTATAGACTAGACTATAGACTAGACTATAGACTAGACTATAGACTAGACTATAGACTAGACTATAGACTAGACTATATACTAGACTATAGACTAGACTATAGACTAGACTATATACTAGACTATAGACTAGACTATAGACTAGACTATAGACTAGACTATAGACTAGACTATAGACTAGACTATAGACTAGACTATAGACTAGACTATAGACTAGACTATAGACTAGACTATAGACTAGACTATAGACTAGACTATAGACTAGACTATAGACTAGACTATAGACTAGACTATAGACTAGACTATAGACTAGACTATAGACTAGACTATAGACTAGACTATAGACTAGACTATAGACTAGACTATAGACTAGACTATAGACTAGACTATAGACTAGACTATAGACTAGACTATAGACTAGACTATAGACTAGACTATAGACTAGACTATAGACTATAGACTAGACTAGACTAGACTATAGACTAGACTAGACTAGACTAGACTAGACTATAGACTAGACTAGACTAGACTATAGACTAGACTAGACTAGACTAGACTATAGACTAGACTATAGACTAGACTAGACTATAGACTAGACTATAGACTAGACTATATACTAGACTATAGACTAGACTATAGACTAGACTATAGACTAGACTATAGACTAGACTATAGACTAGACTATAGACTAGACTATAGACTAGACTATAGACTAGACTATAGACTATACTATAGACTATACTATAGACTAGACTATAGACTAGACTATAGACTAGACTATAGACTAGACCAGCGGTTCCCACCGTTTTTTACTTCGAGGACCCCTTGAGGAATTTATTTAATTTCACGGGCCCCAATACATATTTTGATATCTTCATTTCTAACATATAGAGAATATTTCTTATTCATGATTTTTTTTCGTTCGTCTTCGCGGACCCCCTAGGTTTTTGCTACGGACCACTAGGGGTCCGCGGACCCCCTTTTGGGAACCGTTGGACTAGACTATAGACTAAACTATAGAATAGACTATAGACCAGACTATAGAATAAACTAGACGATGGACTATACTATAGACTAGACTATAGAATAGACTATACTATAGAATTGACTATAGATTTGACTATAGACTAGACTTTAAACAGGACTATACACGAAACAATACACTACATATATTGTAAACTAGACTAGTCTATAGTCTAGACTATATCATCATTAGCGCTCTTTAAAACCAAATGCCTTAAAACAAAAAACTAGGGTTATATAGGTAATTCATCCAATACTAATTTTTGGTGCACTTTGGGAAATATTTGGAAATTTCATTTAACTTTTTATCGGATTAGAAAACTGATAATGAATGACTGATTATGCTACTGTTTAATGTAATCAAATTCGTTTTTGTTCAAATTGTATAAAAAAGTGTTTTCACAAAACTAAAAATATAAAACTGTATGATAATTGTAATTGTAATAATATATTGAATTAAAAAAGTTAAAAACAAATTCATAGACAAAGAACACGACGAAGAGCAAAAATATTTTGATTTTTAAATATCAAAAAATGTAATATCAAGAATATTTTCAAATAATAATGAAAACAACTTGGTAGAGATAGTTTTAAAACAGAAAAAATTGTTTAGCAAAAATAGTGTGTTATAAAGAAAAGAAAAAAATAAACAAAAGTTTTAGCATAACTTACCGATTCATGAGGAGTACGATAATCGAGTTCGCCGCCTAAAACACCGCTGGCCGAAGCCGAACGAGGCTGCAGATGATGGCGGCTATTGCTGTTATCGTCTTCACTGCAATCGATTTCTTTTTTGAGAGACTAAAAAAGGAAAGAAATTGAAGAAAACAATTGTTGTTTTATTTTTTTTAACAATAACACTTACCAAAGGCACCGACTGCACTGGTCCTAAACCCGAAGGTCCCGGCACGGTATCACTATGTAGGCCTAAAGCTGCCGCCGTTGATGAGGCCGGACTTAAACCACCAGCCATAGCACTAGCTGAGGTAGAGGGCAAACTGCTTAGACCACCCCTACTGCTGGGACGATCTAAACCTGAACCTTCTCTTGAACTACGTGAAGCTGGACGTTGTGAGTGGGTATCGAAAGCCAACGGTATCGTTGTGGTCAAGGGGGTAGAACGTGCAGAATCTACACCACCTTCAGTGCCACCGACACCACTGCCACCATGACCAGAACTATCTAAACCCCTTTGCGCTGCTGTCAATTGGGGACTAACTAAAGCGGCCGCTAAACTACTGCTACGTATTTTCATATTTAAACAAACATCTTCCGAATTGTTATCGCCATCATCATCCAATTCCATTTCTTCGTCTCCATATTCGACATCTTCAACATCTTCGATTTTCTCCACACCACCCGACATACCTTCACCACCCATTGTCTCATCAATGGGTCTATTTACATCGTGTCTTGCTAATCGATCGGGTGAATTAAAACTTCTCGCTGAATCTCTTTCTAAATCATCGCGTTTCTTGTTACCTTCTCCACTGGCGCTGCTTCCGCTGCCTCCACCACCACCACCTTCACTAGTGTTACTATGCTTTTGTATGGTCCCGCTTGCTGTGTGGGGTGTTGTACTTCTTTGTTTCTCATTTGTATTATTATTATTTACAATTGCATTTTCCTTGGTGTCTTCCTGTTGCTGATGTTGTTCTAAACGTCTTTGATAGAGATCTAAGGGTAGTAGTGTGGTGTCTTGTTCATGTTTACCATGCAATAATCGCTTTGGTGGTGAGGGACTGCAGCGTTCACTTGCATGTTCTCGCTTCGCACTCACTGAGCTGGCTAGATGACTGCTGAGACTGCTACTGCTGCTGAATGCAGCCGCTACTAAAGAGGTGGCTGAGGGGGCAATTGTGCATGTTGTAGCATTTGTTGTGGCAGATGTTGAAGAGGCGGCATTTGATGCTGATGTTAGTGCTGAGGCTGCCAACGCAGCTGCATGCTGCGTTGATGAGGCTGCTGCTGCTGCGGCGGCGGCTGATGATGTTGCGCCCGATGTTGAGGGTCCGGAGAGCGTAGCATCGACTGGACTGTCACAAGAGTTACTACGTTTACAGGGCTGTGAATGAGGTCGTAGACGTTCGGGTTCACGTTCTGGTTCTCTTAGAGTTGTATTCTGATTTGTCATTTCTGCTAAACCCTTAACCTGGAGAATAAGTAAAAAAAGAGAAATTTGTTAAAAAATTTTCTATAACAACAGAATCGGTTTGAAAATTTTCTCTAAAAAGAGAATTTGGTCCAAAAAATAGTAAAGACGGAGAATTTGCTTAAAAAATTATATGAAAATAATTATTTTTCGAAAATTTTATATAAACTGAGATGTTGTTCGAATTTTTTCTAAAATAAGAGAGTTAAAAATTATCTCTGAAAAGTAAACTTCTTCGAACAATTTCTATAAAAAAGGAATTTTTCGAAAATATTCTATAAAAAGAGAGTTTAATTTGTTCGAAAGTATTATATAAAAAGAGAATTTATTTTTAAAACAAGTAAGAAAGTATAGTCGGGCGTGTCCGACCATATATATGATATATTATTTTTCATAATAAAGCATTTATCTTGAATATTACCTTCATTCCAATTTATTGACGAAAAACTAATTTTTTTAAAAGAGGCTTTATATGGGGGATAGGAGCAAATGTGGACCGATGCCGATAAAATGGGCGGGAAAGATTTGTATTTATATAATATTTGTCTGTGCTAAATTTCATTGCAATAACGTGTTAATAAATGAATTGCGGATATTCAAGTCACTTTCTGAAGGGGGCTTTGTATGGGGGTCCGATCATTTCGAAATTCGGCAAGGTCATCAAGGCTTGTATAAAACTTAGCTGTGCGAACTTTTATACTTTTCCACTATAGTGGTGTAGGGTATAAAAATCGATAAAAAGAGAATTCGTACGAAAACTTTCTATAACTCTCTATATAAAAACTGATTTTTAAATTCTATAGAAAATTTCATAAAATTTCAATTTTATTTCTTAAAATAGAAAATATTCACAAAAAATTTCCCTTTTTAGGAGCATTTTCGAACAAATTTCTGTTTTTATACAAAATTTTGAAATATTTTCTCCTTTACTTACCTTTAAAGACTCGGCCGTTTTCAGCAATGCCGATAACTGACAATATTGCACGTTTACTTCGCCTTTATACATGAATTCTACTAATGTTTGCAGTTCGGCAAAACGGACGTCCTTTAGTATCACAATTGGATGTTTTTCGGGGTGGTCCAGAAATAGGCTCTGGAAATATGATGAACAGGCCGAGAGGACCACCTAAAAAGTTGAAAAAAATAAGGATTAAAATGTGATAAATATGTATTTTAAATAATTTGTTTTTAATATAATAAAATAAAATGTTTTGCATTTAGATAAATATACACTTAAAGCTATAGCTTATAAGAGATTTATGGCAATTTGCCTTCGGGTTCACTATGATGAAAGAAAGTAATGTGTTTTGGTAATTTTTTCAACTCCTATATATATTTTTTTTTTGGTAAAGGAAGTTATATTTTTTAGTTTATTCATATTGTATATACAAAATATTACAAACAATTTTTCATTGGCAGTAATTGTCAGGTAAATCAACACTTTGTTGTTGAACCTTTTAAACTGGTAATTTATTTAACAGAGAATAAAATAAATCTGTGGAATCCTCTTAAACATAAAAAAACAAATCTGAAATGCTCATACATAGTAGTAAGCTTAAAAAGAAGATAGTTTAGTTGTTTTTTAAGGAAAAAGTCCAGTTGAAAAATTGATAAAAAAAAAAGAAAACTAAGGAGTGTTTGTGGTGAAATATTTTATGTTATGCTAAGAAAAATTATTAGATTTACGATTTGCTTATGAAATAAAGAAAAAAAAAACAGACTTAACAGTGCACCGATTTTTTTTAGAAATAGTATAGGAAATATACAGAGTCAACTTTAAGTCTCTCGTCAACATCATCTTTGCCACCATCACTAGAAAAACTAACTAACACAACCAATATGTTTTCGTTTTTTACGGCTTTAAAAGAGCAGCCGCCTTAGGCTTGCGAGGGCGTCAACATTTTCTTTTTTTTTGGGGTTTTTATAAAACTGACTAAAATGGAATGCCTTTAATATATATTTTTTTCTTCTGACAAATCTATGGCAAGTGTTATTGCAAATACACACTCATACACACACACCTCACTTACACTCACTCTCTATAGCTGCATCTGACAAATACAGAGTGATGCAACTTGATATTTAGTAGATCACAAGTGTTGGCGTTGCGTTATTCATTGCACTACATTTATTTTTGTGTGCCACAAGTTTTTTTTATTTTACTTTTTTCCATTCATCTGTAAGTAGTTCGATGAGGAAGGGGTATTTTAAGTTTTTTATTTGGTTTGTAACATTAAAAAGTTTTTCTTTATCTTAGTAGTTACCCAGTAAAAACTCTTAAACTTTGGTAATGACCGTGGTAATGACCAGTGGCCTCCGTTAGGTTAGTGGTTAGTGTTCTAGTCTGGTAGACCGGAGGTGGTGGGTTGGATTCTCATCTGAGGCACTGGCTAAGGAGCGCACAACAGGCTCGATACTGTGGCCTAGGTGTACTTCTTCAGATTTGATGTATATACATCCTCCTTTTAAACTAACTACTAGCTAACTAACTGGTAATGACCAGTAGTTAATTCATGCATTACTTGGTAATGAGTTATCATTATCAAACACATTTTTTTTATTTAGCTAAATAAGTAATTACTGGTGAAGAGCGAATTAGAGAGAAAAGTTGAACCGTTTTCACTGCATTCGAAAA
Source organism: Lucilia sericata (assembly GCF_015586225.1). NCBI lineage: Eukaryota > Metazoa > Arthropoda > Insecta > Diptera > Calliphoridae > Lucilia > Lucilia sericata. The sequence continues at coordinate 234,356 of NW_023994685.1, read as the reverse complement.
TTACGAAAAATTATTGTACTTTCGATCACAATGGAATTCTATGACAGGCCTTATATTTTTATGTAAAAAATCGTTTGCAAATGCACAATAAAAATCTTGTTAATGCAGCATTGGGTAAACTGCTGAAGTGAGAAACACGGAAAATAACTGAACACCTAGGTTCAAATCTCAGCGGAGGAACAGTTTTTTATTTTATCCCGAAATAATTAGTTATTACATAACTTATTTCTAGGTTTATTTATAACTAGTTATTTCTTGAAACTTTTCGAACAGAAATAAGTTGTTATTAACCCCAAAAGTAAGTAGTCTTTCCTTAGCTCTTACTTTACTTTCATGCTTACTCGGTAAGTAAAATGTTTGGTGGGTAATAGTAAAGAGTTCCATCATCGGCTACACCGATTATTTTATCATGACAACCCTTGGCCACATGTTGGAATATTTGCTAAAAATTTATTTAGAAAGATTGATCTTCTTCTATCCGACTCCCCCGGGGCATGTTTCCTAGATGAAAGAGGTACTACCAGTACCTCTAGTGTGCCGGGACTATAACCGGTGATGTCAAATATATCCTCGGCCTTTCCTTGGAATGATTTGACATGGTGTCGAACTAGAGCACCACATAATCTGGTACTACGGGTGGCCAGTTGCCTACAGGTGTCCTGGCTGGTCAGTTGGTTGAGGTTCCTTCGGGATCCTCGTAGTGGCTGTGGTTAAAACCCTAATTCGTGGGAAGGGGTCCCTGATGATTTATGGTGAAATATAAAATTTTCAGAATAAGTTTTTGTTAACGCTCCTAGTTTCTAGTAGCGGTACAAATCACAAGGCAAGATTGAGGATTAATAAAATATTGGATTTGAGCTGATAATGCAAAGATTGGGTATGTGTTAGAGTGAGATATACCATCGGATACTTGTATCTGATGGATGAGAGGGATCCTGTGTTGTATCTGTGGAGATATCGGAATGACAGAAGGAGTGACGGTTGAGGCGGCGGTGGAGTTGGTTGAGACGTTGTGGAGTTGCAATACCTTAATCTTTAATTTATCGCCGATTTTCCTTCATGGTTGAGTATGAAGTAGTGTGATTGGGCTACTTTATGAGGTCCACGAATGCACTGGGGTGAGTCTTTAGACGATGAGAATGTTTGTAGGGACAAAGCATTCCTCATAACATTAATAGGGTGTTTTAACCTGATCTTGGGTCCGCCCATTCTATCGACTCTAACCATTGATTGACTTTTCCTTTGTCGGAGTAAGATTGAGCTTGACTCATGACACCTGTCATTCCCCTGCGCGACTACTATGGCAAGAGATTAGACAGCTCGAGTACTTGAGCAAAGTGCACGTATACTGGACCGGAAATTCCATATACGTAAGTTGCCACCTGCGTGTAAGAAACACAATGGGGCGGTGGTGAATCGTTACAGAAGCTCACCCAGTGGTTAAAAAAGACCACCGCGAAATAGGCCAATCATGGCAGGTGTTCACGTAAAGCACTTCGGCATTAATTTGTCCTGTCCGACTACTATTTATTGGGATCGATACAGAGTACTATCTCTGTGGAACGCTCCACTTTAGAACAGGGTAACGGCTTGATTTGTTCATGGCCTCAAAACATGAGTTTTTTGGGCTAGAAATCCCTATTTTGAATTACCTTTTGTCAAAGGCCCTTTGGGCCTTACTCATAAAAATTTATTAAAGATTTATAAGAAAAATGTTCATACAAAATTTGTTCTATTAATCATTGAGAAGTTGTTGTGCACATGGCATAAAATATTTTGATTTTTTTATAATTTGAAATTAGAAAAAATATTTACATTTTCTTTTTCATTTGTTAAGGTATTTCTAAATCCCATTTCTACTAATCTAATTTCATTTAAACCTTTCTAATAAAACTATGTACGTACCTTTGGGCCAGTTAATAAATATAATTTTTATTTTGTTATTTCACTTGACCGCCTGTTGTGCGTTTTTATGTGGCATTTTATTGCACATCGATGTCGATTTTTATGTGAGCTTTTTTTTCTCCAACGAGACGGAAGGGGAAACGCACTATCAAATCGAAAAAACAACAACAACAAAAATTAGCACTTCTAATGCTTAGACTGCATATTTTAGCTATTAAAAATCACATGAATTGTAAGTTGAGTTAACTCTCTGTGTTGAAACAGCTTTTAAACGCCTGAGGTTATGCAATGATATGCTACATTGCATATATTTTCATTGCAAAAAGATTTTCATATAAAATACCTACTTATTCGTGTTTTTTCTTGAACTCACGATTTTTGTATACCTTCTTTGGTCTTTCCCAAAAAAAATATATTTATGAATTTTTGATATAGAGGGCGTTTTTCTTTTTACAAGCAGTTTGTGTGTGTGTGTATGTGATGGTTTTTGCGTGGAGCGCCTGTTTTCCTTCTTGACTTGTTTTTTTTTTCTCTGCTACTTCATGGCAACTAAGTTTAGCAGGCATTTTTCAGTGTTTAACTTTTCTTTATGAATTTTTCGTGTTATTTTTTAAGGTCGTTTTTTGTACTTTTTCTTGGTTTGAAAAAATTGCTCGAAATAGAAAATGTGCGCAGGCGCTAACGATTTTTCGTTATTTACTTGTTGGTTCATCATAAAATTTTATTATTATAGCGGTAAATTGATTCTTTTTGTTTTTCTTTTGGAACATAAATTTGGACTTTAAGGAAAAATATGCGTTTGGTAAATTAGTTCAAATTTAGTTTTGTAAGTAGTTTTTTTTAGATCATTAAGCTTTTTCTAACTAGATTTAAGAAAATATTTCTTTGAACATTTTTAATTATTTTTGTCTCTGTATTAAAAAAAAACAATAAGAAAAACAGTTGCTGTTGCTGTCTAAAGAAAATTTATTTTGTTGATTTATAACTTTTGTATTGCGGCTAATTTTGTGGCATGTGTCATTGTTAGTTTGTTTTTCTATTTCATTTATAAATAAATATTTGCAAGAAAATCAACATACGAGGACAATCTTAAAATTAGTTTACATCAAGAGAAAGTTAGCTATTTAAGTTTAAATTTGCTCAGCTATATCTGACACGATCTATCTTAAAACCCTTTAGATAGATTTTATTATTTAATACTTCAATTCTGCTCAATCACTTATCTTAACTACTCTCGCAACCCTATTTGGCTACTATGACTATAACAATTTGTTCAACTACAATCTATGCATCGATCTTCTAAATTTATCATTGCTATAAAATGCGTTTTTTTTTTTTGCTCTCCCAAGCCTAAAGCGTTTTTCATAAATTTGTTTGCAACCACTGTCAGTTGACACCACTCTCTACACTCATATGTAGATTTCATTAAACATATTTTCTTTACTACAACTCGTAATCACGTTATAAATTTGTTTTAGAATATTTTTTTATTAAAAAAACACCTCCTGGTTTTAAACCATTTGTAGTTTAAAAAATAAATTTGTTTTGCAGTTAACAACCAACACGACGAACTTGATTGTTAAAGGTTGTTTCTTTAAATATTATTAGCGAAAATCAAATTTCCTGATTGTTTAACTTTATACGTATATATAAGTACTAGTCCATAGAAATCCGGCTGAGTGTGTCTTTAATTGATCGTGCCGTTTATAACGAGCATATAACGCCCCTTTAGCTAATGAATGCTTTAGGCCAAATTCTATGAATTCTAACGCATTTCGTGTTTATGGGACGCTTTTTTTCTTTTTGTTTCGTTTTGCGGTTTGGTGTTATTTCTTTATACCAGTTATAAGTATTTGCTTGACTCTCTAGTTAAAAGTGATCATGTTTGGCACTTTATAACACCATGATCATAAAGTATTAAAGTGCATTGGGGGATAAAACACAAAAGCAGAAAACTTTAAATTATATAGACAACAAACAATTTATTCAAATAGAAACTATTTTAGTATAAAGATTAATTAAGCGTATGAAAATAAATAAAGAGAAATCACATTCAACTTGTTATACAAATGATGGGGATGGCAAAATATTTTTATACCAATTAATAGACGGTAAATTTTAATTAATTATAAGCATTTTTTTTTACAAATCATATTCCAAACTACTGTTCTAAAGTCTTAATTATAGTTCATATCAGAAAATTGTGTAGACCACACCCAATTATAGTTGTAGTTCCAACTATGGATTCAGACCAGATGTGGAAAATTGGTTTAATGAGTATTTTTTGAAATCGAAAAATATCGTGACATTTTTGGTGATTTTTCTAGCTTATAAAATTTCGATAAATAGTCCACATAGTAGTCAATAGACCAGTCCATAGACTAGACTATATAATAGACCACAGCCCAGACTATAGACTAGATTAAAGACTAGACTATATATATACTAGACTATAGATCAGACTTTAGACCTGACTATAGACTATACACTAGACTAGAATATAGACTAGACTAGACTATAGACTAGTCTATAGACTAGACCATAGACTAGACTATAGACTAGACCATAGACTAGACTATAGACTAGACTATAGACTAGACTATAGACTAAACTATAGACTAGACTATAGACCAGACTATAGACTAGACTATAGACTTGACTATATACTAGACTATAGACTAGACTATAGACTAGACTATAGACTAGACTATAGACTAGACTATAGACTAGACTATAGACTAGACTATAGACTAGACTATAGACTAGACTACAGACTAGACTAGTCTCTAGACTAGACTAGACTATAGACTAGTCTCTAGACTAGACTAGACTAGACTATAGACTAGACTGTAGACTAGACTATAGACTAGACTATAGACTAGACCATAGACTAGACTATAGACTAGACTATAGACTAAACTATAGACTAGACTATATACTTGAATATATACTAGACTATAGACTAGCGTATAGACTAGATTATAGACTAGACTATAGACTAGACTATAGACTAGACTGTAGACTAGACTATAGACTAGACTATAGACTAGACTATAGACTAGACTATAGACTGGACTATAGACTAGACTAGACTATAGACTAGACTATAGACTAGACTATAGACTAGACTACAGACTAGACTAGTCTCTAGGCTAGACTATAGACCAGTCTCTAGACTAGACTATAGACTAGACTAGACTAGACTATAGACTAGACTATAGACTAGACTATAGACTAGACTATAGAATAGACTATAGACTAGACTATAGACTAGCCTATAGACTAGCCTATAGACTAGCCTATAGACTAGCCTATAGACTAGACTATAGACTAGACTACATACTAGACTATAGACCAGACTGTAGCCGATAGACTAGACTATAGACTGGGCTATAGACTAGACTATAGACTAGACTATAAACTAGACTATAGACTAGAATATAGACTAGACTATAGACTAGTCTATATACTAGACTATAGACTACAGTATAGACTATAAACTATATATAGACTAGACTATAGACTAGACTATAGACTAGACTATAGACTAGACTATAGACTAGACTATAGACTTGACTATAGACTAGACTATAGACTAGACTATAGACTAGACTATAGACTAGACTATAGACTAGACTATAGACTAGAATATAAACTGGACACAAAACATACTATTTTGGTTAGATTTCAGATTATTGCCCTAATTATAGTTTAGACTAAATTACAAATTATATGATAATTTCAGCAATAGTTGTGGATCAGATTACCTTAATATAAAAGTCTATAGTCTATAAATATGATCGTATTTGCATAATATTCATCTTTGCCCCAAAGTACCAATAAAATCTTCACTCTATGTGCCTTATTCATAACAATTTATCAAAGGTTCATAGAACAAATTTTGTATGAAAATTTGACTTATAAAGCTTTTATAACTTGTTATGAATAAGGCCTTATATTTCCTGCCAATAAAACTGAAAACTCTTACAAACGACCTCCCACTATTCATCCAACAATTTAATTTAATCAATCAATTTACCACAAAATTATCAACAATTTACAATAAAATAGTCGCTTAAAACTTAAATGAGTGAAATTATCAACCCAAAAAGTAATAGTTAAATAAAAATAACCATAATAATCATCTTCATGGGTACAAATAAAAAAGTGCATGAACTTAAAATACTCACAAATTTGGCCAATGAAAAAGGAAAATGATAATATTAAGACATAAAAGCCCAGCAATTTGGTAACAATTTTCCAAAGCAATGTTAAAATTTTTCATTTAAAGAAAAAAAAAAACTACAATTTTGCCTCTCTAGACACACACAGAGTTTTTTGGCCGTAAGCAATTGGCCATAGAAAAAATATAATATTGTAATGAAAAAACAAATAAAATTATTATGTTTAAATGTATGTTTGGTTACAATACTTTGCAAGACAAGATCAAAAGCTTAAAATCATAATAATTTACATATTTGTAGGCAGCTGGGCCTACAAACCAAAAAAATAAAAACTGCAGGAAAAATGCATCTACAAAAACAAACAATCCAAGTTAGTAGTACGAGTACATTGGTAGTTGGTTGCTTTGTATAAGATACATTTTATAAGTTTGGTAGTTGAAACTATATTTTTTGATTGTACACATGTGTGTGTCTTTTTGTTTTTGTTATATGAATAGAATAGACTTAATAGAAATGTTAACCTTTTGGCATTTTTGTTGTTTGCTTTATTTGTTGCTGTTGTTATTTTTATTATTTGTTGCATGTTAAATTGTAAATATTTTTATTTGAATTTTAAAATTCATATATTTGTTTTAGATACTCGCAAGCAGTGAGCATACGTATTTTGAATTTCTTAAGTTTTTTTGTGCCCATTTGACCACTAAACGCCTACTGTCCTTTGTTTTATCTTGCAATTTTTTATTTGTTTTTCTTGTTGTTATTTTTTATATGAAGAAGTCTCTAGTAGTCACACCCTGTATTTTTGGAATTATTATTCTTTTAAGAAGTTGTGGTGTGGCGGCTTTTAATATCAGGGAGTAGTCAGTTGTAGATTTTCCCAACAGACAAAACCCTTAAGGGTTTTTATTGTAATTGTGGTAATAAGTTTATTGTAATTTTGTTTTATTCGATTTACAACAAAATTGTGTGTGTTTTCATGAAATTTTTTTAAGAAATATATATTTTTTGGCAAAATATCTCTTGCATCAATCATGGCTTGAGTTAGAGAACTGCATACAGAGTGAAGACTATAGTCTGGAATATATTACTGACTTTAGTTTGAATTATAGACTCTAGACTAGACTATAGACTGAACTAAAGGTTAGACTATAGACTAGACTATAGACTAGACTATAGACTAGACTATAGACTAGACTATAGACTAGACTATAGACTAGACTATAGACTAGACTATAGACTAGACTATAGACTAGACTATAGACTAGACTATATATAAACTAGACTATAGACTACACTATAGACTAGACTATAGACTAGACTATATATAAAATAGACTATAGACTAGACTATAGACTAGACTATATATAAACTAGACTATAGACTAGACTATAGACTAGACTATAGGCTAGACTATAGACTAGACTATAGACTAGACTATAGACTAGACCATATATAAACTAGACTATAGAATAGACTATAGACTAGACTATAAACTAGACTATAGACTAGACTATAGACTAGACTATAGACTAGACTATAGACTAGACTATAGACTAGACTATAGACTAGACTATAGACTAGACTATAGACTAGACTATAGACTAGACTATAGACTAGACTATAGACTAGACTATAGACTAGACTATAGACTAGACTATAGACTAGACTATAGACTAGACTAGACTAGACATAGACTAGACTATAGACTAGACTATAGACTAGACTATAGACTAGACTATAGACTAGACTATAGACTAGACTATAGACTAGACTATAGACTAGACTATAGACTAGACTATAGACTAGACTATAGACTAGACTATAGACTAGACTATAGACTAGACTATAGACTAGACTATAGACTAGACTATAGACTAGACTATAGACTAGACTATAGACTAGACTATAGACTAGACTATAGACTAGACTATAGACTAGACTATAGACTAGACTATAGACTAGACTATAGACTAGACTATAGACTAGACTATAGACTAGACTATAGACTAGACTATAGACTAGACTATAGACTAGACTATAGACTAGACTATAGACTAGACTATAGACTAGACTATAGACTAGACTATAGACTAGACTATAGACTAGACTATAGACTAGACTATAGACTAGACTATAGACTAGACTATAGACTAGACTATAGACTAGACTATAGACTAGACTATAGACTAGACTATAGACTAGACTATAGACTAGACTATAGACTAGACTATAGACTAGACTATAGACTAGACTATAGACTAGACTATAGACTAGACTATAGAATAGACTATAGACTAGACTATAGACTAGACTATAGACTAGACTAGAATAGACTATAGACTAGACTATAGACTAGACTATAGACTAGACTATAGACTAGACTATAGACTAGACTATAGACTAGACTATAGACCAGACTATAGACTAGACTATAGACCAGACTATAGACTAGACTATAGACTAGACTATAGACTAGACTATAGACTAGACTATAGACTAGACTATAGACTAGACTATAGACTAGACTATAGACTAGACTATAGACTAGACTATAGACTAGACTATAGACTAGACTATAGAATAGACTATAGACTAGACTATAGACTAGACTATAGACTAGACTATAGAATAGACTATAGACTAGACTATAGACTAGACTATAGACTAGACTATAGACTAGACTATAGACTAGACTATAGACTAGACTATAGACTAGACTATAGACCGGACTATAGACCAGACTATAGACTAGACTATAGACCATACTATAGTCTATGGTCTATAGTCTATAGACTATAGACTAGACTATAGACTAGACTATAGACTAGACTATAGACTAGACTATAGACTAGACTATAGACTATACTATAGACTAGACTATAGACTAGACTATAGACTAGACTACAGACTAGACTATAGACTAGACTATAGACTAGACTATAGACTAGACTATAGACTAGACTATAGACTAGACTATAGACTAGACTATAGACTAGACTATAGACTAGACTATAGACTAGACTATAGACTAGACTATAGACTAGACTATAGACTTGACTATAGACTTGACTATAGAGTAAACTATACACTAGACTATAGACTAGACTAGACTACTATAGACTAGACTATAGACTAGACTATAGACTAGACTATAGACTAGACTATAGACTAGACTATAGACTAGACTATAGACTAGACTATAGACTAGACTATAGACTAGACTATAGACTAGACTATAGACTAGACTATAGACTAGACTATAGACTAGACTATAGACTAGACTATAGACTAGACTATAGACTAGACTATAGACTAGACTATAGGCTAAACTATAAACTAGACTATAGGCTAAACTCTAGACTAGACTATAAGGCTAGACTATATACTTGACTATATACTTGACTATAGACTAGACTATAGACTAGACTATAGGCTAGAATATAGAGTCCACTATAGGCTAGACTATAGACTAGACTATAGGCTAGACTATAGACTAGACAATAGGTTAGAATATAGACTAGACTTGACTATAGACTATAGGCAAGACTATAGACTAGACTTGACTATAGACTATAGGCAAGACTATAGACTAGACTATAGGCTAGACTATAGACTAGACTATAGACTAAACTATAGACTAGACTATAGAATATACTACAGGCTAGACTATAGACTAAACTATAGACTAGACTATAGACTAAAAAATAGACTAGACTATAGACAACAATTGACTACTATGTGGATTACTTATCTAAAGTTTGTAAGTTCGAAAAAGTATCGAAAATTTCATATTTCGATGTCAAAAAATACTGAATAAAGTACTAAAGTACTACATTTTTTATGGCTGGTCTGAAATAGTGTGTAGACTATAGTTTGAACTATAGACAATGGTTTGGACAATATTATGGATTACTATATAACTATTTTTGGAGTTAAAGTCTAGAATAAGGGTCTGAAATGTCGTCTAAACTAAAGTCTGAACTAATGTATAGACTGACCTAAATTAAAGTCTAGACTACATTCTGAAGTTAAGTCATAAGTATAGCACACAAGTCTATAGGCTAAACAATAGTTTAAACAAAAGTTGTATTGATTGAAATACAATCAGAATTATAGACTGAAATGTAATTCTAAATTTTAGACAAGACTGTATTCCGAATTATAGACTACAAAGTCAGATAGTGTAAATTAAGTTATGACGTTCTCTTATGCCAAAAACAGAGGAACCAACCAAAAACGGTAGTAAAAACACACAACAATTTTTATTTACCACCTACCGACTATCAAAACTATTTTAGCTGTCAAGTGCAAAATCTACACAATACTCAAACACATACATAATGATACACACACATACAATACATATACAAATACAGATACATTTTGCCGTAAAAGTTTTAAGAGTGACGATTGAATTCTCTTCATAGAATTTGAAAAAAATGACAAAGACATTTTTCGTTCTACTTCAAAACTATACTATTCTGTACAGTTCAGTTCTATTTGTATGATTTCTAATGCGTTTAATAGACATACATATTTATTCATACATATATAGAAATTTAACGCAAATAGATTGACGTAGTCACCGACAGTAGTTAGCAGAGTGAGTGAACTAATAAGTGAGTCAGTCAGTTAGTCAGCGAGCGAGTGAGTGAATAGCTATTAGCACAATGTATGCATGCCTGCATTTATAAATGTATAGTTGAGCGTATGTATGTGTATATCTATAACTATTATTATATAATGTACATACCAGTATATACTTTTGTTGGTACATATAAGTGTATGTATTTTTTTAAAAAAGCTTACTAATGTTTCATTTTTCTGCTTTGCAAAAAACAAACCGAATGAATGTGTTTCTATGCTTCGTCAAACTTATTTATGGTTCCGCTGTTAAAATTTCAAGGTCATAATGACGTTTTGATTAAATGAAATAAAATAAAAAAATAAAATACTATTTGCAAAAAAAAAAATGTTTTTTTAAAGCGTATCTGGTTTTACGCTTATTGTATTTCGTTTCATTTTTTTATTATTATTTTTAATTTATTTGTTTAGCCGCTTTAGTACTTAATGATCGGTTGGTAACTCATACAAAAAAGTGATGAAAGACCAAACATTTTCGTGATAAAAAATATATATGTTTGCATATCAATTTCAAGCACAAAAATGATCGAATTAGAAGTTTGGTTAACCTTTATGTAATAAGATGGAAATTTTCCTTCTTAGTTCTTAAACTAGTTGCCCTGGCAACTAAATATTAAAATTTTCCTAATTACATTTAATTAATTTTTTTAATTTTCACTAATTACATTTAATTAATGAACTAAACTAGAAATTGACTCGAACTGAACTAGAGCTGAACTAGAAACTGAACTAGAACTGACAAGAACTGAACTAGAACTGAACTGGAACTGAACTAGAACTGAACTAGAACAAAACTAGAACTGAACTAGAACTGAACTAGAACTGAACTAGAACTGATACTAGAAACTGAACTAGAACTGAACTAGAACTGAACTAGAACTGGAACTAGAACTGAACTAGAACTGAACTAGAACTGAACTAGAACTGAACTAGACCTAGAACTGAACTAGAACTGAACTAGAACTGAACTAGAACTGAACTAGAACTGAACTAGAACTGAACTAGAACTGAACTAGAACTGAACTAGAACTGAACTAGAACTGAACTAGAACTGAACTAGAACTGAACTAGAACTGAAGCTAGAACTGAACTAGAACTGAACTAGAAACTGAACTAGAACTGAACTAGAACTGAACTAGAACTGAACTAGAACTGAACTAGAACGAACTAGAACTGAACTAGAACTGAACTAGAACAGAACTAGAACTAGACCTAGAACTGAACTAGAACTAGAACTAGAACTGAACTAGAACTGACTAGAACTGAACTGAACTGAACTAGAACTGAACTAGAACTGAACTAGAACTGAACTAGAACTGAACTAGAACTGAACTAGAACTGAACTAGAACTGAACTAGAACTGAACTAGAACTGAACTAGAACTGAACTAGAACTGAACTAGAACTGAACTAGAACTGAACTAGAACTGAACTAGAACTGAACTAGAACTGAACTAGAACTGAACTAGAACTGAACTAGAACTGAACTAGAACTGACTAGAACTGAACTAGAACTGAACTAGAACTGAACTAGAACTGAACTAGAACTGAACTAGATCTGAACTAGAACTGAACTAGAACTGAACTAGATACTGAACTAGAACTGAACTAGAACTGAACTAGAACTGAACTAGAACTGAACTAGAACTGAACTAGAACTGAACTAGAACTGAACTAGAACTGAACTAGAACTGAACTAGAACTGAACTAGAACTGAACTAGAACTGAACTAGAACTGAACTAGAACTGAACTAGAACTGAACTGAGAACTGAACTAGAACTGAACTAGAACTGAACTAGAACTGAACTAGAACTGAACTAGAACTGAACTAGAACTGAACTAGAACTGAACTAGAACTAGAACTGAACTAGACTAACTAGAACTGAACTAGAACTGAACTAGAACTGAACTAGAACTGAACTAGAACTGAACTAGAACTGAACTAACTGAACTAGAAGAACTGAACTAACTGAACTAGAACTGAACTAGAACTGAACTAGAACTGAACTAGAACTGAACTAGAACTGAACCAGAACTGAACTAGAACTGAACTAGAACTGAACTAGAACTGAACTAGAACTGAACTAGAACTGAACTAGAACTGAACTAGAACTGAACTAGAACTGAACTAGAACTGAACTAGAACTGACTAGAACTGAACTAGAACTGAACAAGAACTGAAACTAGAACTGAACTAGAACTGAACTAGAACTATGAACTAGAACTGAACTAGAACTGAACTAGAACTGAATAGAACTGAACTGAACTAGAACTGAACAGAACTGAACTAGAACTGAACTAGAACTGAACTAGAACTGAACTAGAACTGAACTAGAAACTGAACTAGAACTGACTAGAACTGAACTAGAACTGAACTAGAACTGAACTAGAACGAACTAGAACTGAACTAGAACTGAACTAGAACTGAAACTAGAACTGAACTAGAACTGAACTAGAACTGAACTAGAACTGAACTAGAACTGAACTAGAACTGAACTAGAACTGGAAACTAGAAACTGAAGTAGAACTGAAACTAGAACTGAACTAGAACTGAACTAGACTGAACTAGAACTGAACTAGAACCTGAAACTAAGAACTGAACCTAGAACTGAACTAGAAACTGGATACCGATAGAACTGAACTAGAACTGAACTAGAACTGAACTAGAACTGAACTAGAACTGAACTAGAACTGAAGTAGAACTGAACTAGAACTGAAGTAAACTGAACTAGAACTGAACTAGAACTGAACTAGAACTGAACTAGAACTGAACTAGAAACTGAACTAGAACTGAACTAATGAACTAGAACTGACTAGAACTGAACTAGAACTGAACTAGAAACTAGAACTGAACTAGAACTGAACTAGAACTGAACTAGAACTGAACTAGAACTGAACTAGAACTGAACTAGAACTGAACTAGAACTGAACTAGAACTGAACTAGAACTGAACTAGAACTGAACTAGAAACTCGAACGAACTAGAACTGAACTAGAATGAACTAACTGAACTAGAACTGAACTAGAACTGAACTAGAACTGAACTAGAACTGAACTAGACTGAAGAACTGAACTAGAACTGAACTAGAACTGAACTAGAACTGAACTAGAACTGAACTAGAACTGAACTAGAACTGAACTAGAACTGAACTAGAACTGAACTAGAATGAACTAGAACTGAAACTAGAACTGAACTAGAACTGAACTAGAACTGAACTAGAACTGAACTAGAACTGAACTAGAACTGAACTAGAACTGAACTAGAACTGAACTAGAACTGAACTAGAACTGAACTAGAACTGACTAGAACTGAACTAGAACTGAACTAGAACTGAACTAGAACTGAACTAGAACTGAACTAGAACTGAACTAGAACTGAACTAGAACTGAACTAGAACTAAACTAGAACTGAACTAGAACTGAACTAGAACTAGAACTGAACTGGAACTGAACTAAACTGAACTAGAACTGAACTAGAACTGAACTAGGACTGAACTAGGACTGAACTAGAACTGAACTAGAACTGAACTAGAACTGAACTAGAACTGAACTAGAACTGAACTAGAACTGAACTAGAACTGAACTAGAACTGAACTAGAACTGAACTAGAACTGAACTAGAACTGAACTGAACTAGAACTGAACTAGAACTGATAGACTGAACTACTGAACTAGAACTGAACTAGAACTGAACTAGATCACTGAACTAGAACTGAACTAGAACTGAACTAGAACTGAACTAGAACTGAACTAGAACTGAACTAGAACTGAACTAGAACTGAACTAGAACTGAACTAGGAACGAACAGACTGAACTAGAACCTGAACTAGAACTGAACTAGAACTGAACTAGAACTGAACTAGAACTGAACTAGAACTGAACTAGAACTGAACTAGAATCTGAACTAGAACTGAACTAGAACTGAACTAGAACTGAACTAGAACTGAACTAGACTGACTAGAACTGAACTAGAACTGAACTAGAACTGAACTAGAACTGAAACTAGAACTGAAAACTAGAACTGAACTAGACAACTGAACTAGAACTGAACTAGAAACTGAACTAGAACTGAACTAGAACTGAACTAGAACTGAACTAGAACTGAAACTAGAACTGAAACTAGAACTGAACTATAACTGAACTAGAACTGAACTAGAACTGAAACTAGAACTGAACTAGAACTGAACTAGAACTGAACTAGAACTGAACTAGAACTGAACTAGAACTTGAACTAGAACTGAACTAGAACTGAACTAGAACTGAACTAGAACTGAACTAGAACTGAACTAGAAATAACTGAACTAGAACTGAACTAGAACTGAACTAGATCTGAACTAGAACTGAACTAGAACTGAACTAGAACTGAAATAGAACTGAACTAGAACTGAAACTAGAACTGAACTAGAACTTGAACTAGAACTGAACTAGAACTAAACTAGAACTAGAACTGAAACTAGAACTGAACTAGAACTGAACTAGAACTGAACTAGAACTGAACTAGAACTGAACTAGAACTGAACTAGAACTGAACTAGAACTGAACTAGAACTGAACTAGAACTAAACTTGAACTAAACTAGAACTGAACTAGAACAGATCGAGAATTGAAGTAGTAGTTTTTATTAACCAACACATTCAAGTTTTTACATACATTTGGTTTAAATTTACAACTTGAGAAAAAATTTAGATTTTTTCTAAATTTAAACAGTTCTAGGCTCCTTCCTTTTAATAAAGAAAAAATATTATTTGTAAGAAGAAAAACAGAAACTGCTCTGTTGACTGAGTCTACATTTGCAGTAAAAATTGCGTGACTGGAGGCGTAGCAATTTCCATTTCAACTCATAAAATCGTCATCAAATTAAATCTGGTGTATGGAACTTTAAACCAGCCAATATACAAGAAAAGCGACAAAAAAATATAAAACAATTTTTAAAAACAGTGGCCATTTGTTTAGGTTTTTTTTTCTTCATAAAACTCGCTGTTGTTGATCATACTCAAGGGCATGTAGTTTATTTTTCGCCAGATTGTAGGATTTCTTTTAATAAATAGAGTTTCCATAAGACAATTCATATTATTTTAAAAGCTAAGGCTAACTCAAGCCTTTTATAATAAAATAATATTAAGAAAATAAAAAAATAACTAAATTGCAATTAATATTTTGTTACGCATGCGTGCCTTTATACACTTTTGTAAATCGTTTTATTATTTTTTTTATATATAAGATTGTAATCCAACTCTGTGGAGAATTCAGGTGTTTATGGGGTAAAATATTTATGCTTTTGAGAAGTGGACTCTATTGGTTTATTAACGATTAATGTTTTTGGGTTCTTTTCTGATTGCTATAAGGTGCAAATGCCATACTCATAAAATATAAATCATTTTTATTGGTATTTGCTACAAAAAGGAGTTGATTTTTTTACAATAAAACTAAAACAGAGAAAATGTAGTGTAATTAATAGTTATTAATGGCCGAGTTAAATATCTTAATAATAATTGTTTTTATTATTTGTAACAGGGTTTATTTTAAGATTATTATAGTGTTGTATGAAAAAACTATATAACATGACTGTGGCATACCAATTACAAAAAAATCTCAAGACTTTCAATTTAAGCTTGTTTGGCTTAAAAACTGAGTATTTGAGAGAAAATATTTTGATTAATTTATGTTTATACATATTAATATTTTTCGAAAAATAATATACATATTTATAGAGCTGAACTAGAACTGAACTGAACTAGATCTGAACTTGAACTGAACTAGAACTAAACTAGAACTGAATTAGAACTGGACTAGAACTGAACTAGAACTGAACTAGAACTGAACTAGAACTGAACTAGAACTGAACTAGAACTGAACTAGAACTGAACTAGAACTGAACTAGAACTGAACTAGAACTGAACTAGAACTGAACTAGAACTGAACTAGAACTGAACTAGAACTGAACTAGAACTGAACTAGAACTGAACAAGAACTGAACTAGAACTGAACTAGAATTGAACTAGAACTGAACTTGAACTGAACTTGAACTGAACTTGAACTGAACTTGAACTGAACTTGAACTGAACTTGAACTGAACTTGAACTGAACTTGAACTGAACTTGAACTGAACTTGAACTGAACTTGAACTGAACTTGAACTGAACTTGAACTGAACTTGAACTGAACTTGAACTGAACTTGAACTGAACTTGAACTGAACTTGAACTGAACTTGAACTGAACTAGAACTAAACTAGAACTGAACTAGAACTGAATTAGAACTGGACTAGAACTGAACTAGAACTGAACTAGAACTGAACTAGAACTAGAACTGAACTAGAACTAGAACTGAACTTAAACTGAACTAGAACTGAACTAGAACTGAACTAGAACTGAACTAGAACTGAACTAGAACTGAACTAGAACTGAACTAGAACTGAACTAGAACTAAACTAGAACTAGAACTGAACCTGAACTGAACTAGAACTGAACTAGAACTGAACTAGGACTAAACTAGAACTGAACTGGAACTGGAACTGAACTAGAATTGAACTAGAACTGAACTAGAACTGAAGTAGAACTGAACTAGAACTGAACTAGAACTGAACTTGAACTAGAACTAAAACTAGAACTACAACAGAACTAGAACAGAACTAGAACAGAACTTGGAGAGAACTAGAACAGAACTAAAAGGAGAACTAGAACAAAACAGAACTAAAACTGAACTAGAACTGAACTAGAAATGAACTAGAACTAGAAAAAGAACTGATCCAGAAATTTACCGAAAATTTCCAATAAAAATAATATATTTCGAAAATTTTGTAAAAAGAGAATTAGAATTCGAACATTGGATTTTTTATAAATTTTATAAAAAGGAAATTATTTATAAATTTCCTTGAGATAGAAAATTCATTAAAATATAAAATATTGAAAATTTAAAAATGTATATTAAAAGATATTTTCCATAAAAAGGAAATTTATTAAAAACTTTCTTATTATTTGGATAAACTAAATTTATAAAAAATTTCAGTTAAAATTCCTGTTTATATAAAATAAATATTCTGAAGCGTTAAAATCATTTTATTTTCAAACAATTTTTACCTTGAAAGTTAAGAGTCAAAACAAAAAAAAAAAAATAGCAATAATGAATAAAATAAATTTGACGGATTACTGCAATTTAGACAACAAATTATTATTGTTTTGTTTTAATTTTTTTTTTTCAAACTAAATAAGGAAATAACACACAATAAATGATTTTAACAAAAAAGCACAAATCACAAATCCATTAAATCAACCGACAAGTTGTTTGTCCATACAAAATGAATTAAACTAATAAAATAATAAATCATATTTAATGCATTAATCTTTTTATATGATTTCATTTTAAAATTTTACGATTTATAAATAAATATGCATTTAAATAAAATGACTATAAATAAACAATATTTAAATGAATATTTTTGCAAATTATGCAGTCTGGATTTATGCGTGAATGCATAAAACAACAAAGATATACATTTCGTATTTACGCATAAATTTATCAGAGAAGATTTATTTTTGTATAATATGCCTTAAGCTTATTCAATACAGTTAATATGATTAATTTACATAAATATTGCAAAATATTTACGCATAAATACGATTATCAGTTAAGATTTATTTATATGATTTTTGTGCTTAGCTAATGTTAACCCTCTAATCACCAAATAATTTCCAATAAAGTACCAAATATCGTTCATTTGCATCTAACATATTGTCTTTTTGCTTACCTAAACATAAGTCACAAAAAGTTGTACGGTATTATGTGGCCCTAAAAGGGTTATTATTATAATTTTCTTTAAATACACATTTGTCAACTTAATTCAATCATTAAATTAACATTTAAATGCTAAATATACATTTACATATATTCATGT
This sequence comes from Lucilia sericata, assembly GCF_015586225.1. Classification (NCBI taxonomy): domain Eukaryota; kingdom Metazoa; phylum Arthropoda; class Insecta; order Diptera; family Calliphoridae; genus Lucilia; species Lucilia sericata. The sequence goes on along the minus strand of NW_023994685.1, from coordinate 215,734 downwards.
CGACATAAATAAACCAACAACAAATTAATAATTATGTAAATATTTAATATAAATTGTTTAAACACCTAAACAAATTACCCTGAGAGGGGCGGCCTACGCATGGTAAACATACATACATACATATAAAACTTAGACTCACAAGTGTGTATTTTTTGTATATAAAACCACTAAATACGAAATAACGCACATATACGCATTGTGTAAATATTCATCGTATTTACCGTAATGGCAGAAAGCTCGCCTCCTCACCCTCTCTCACTCCCTCACCGCTAACGGGTTTAATAACACACAGCGAAAAGTGCGTCATTTGTGAGTGTCAAAACAGCAAATAACTTAAATAATCCGCCAGCCGTACGACAAAATGTTATAATTTTTTTTTGTTAGTGATGGGTAATACTAATTAGAAAATGTACCTTGAAAAAAGTACTTTTTGGGGAGATCAACAAGGAGAATTAGTTACGAAAAAAGAATAGAGAATAGAATTAGTTACGAGAATAGAACTAAGCTAGAACTGAACTAGAACTGAACTAGAACTTAACTAGAACTGAACTAGAACTGAACTAGAACTGAACTAGAACTGAACTAGAACTGAACTAGAACTGAACTAGAACTGAACTAGAACTGAACTAGAACTGAACTAGAACTGAACTAGAACTGAACTAGAACTGAACTAGAACTGAACTAGAACTAGAACTGAACTAGAACTAGAACTGAACTAGAACTGAACTAGAACTGAACTAGAACTGAACTAGTAACTGAACTAGAACTGAACTAGAACTGAACTAGAACTGAACTAGAACTGAACTAGAACTGAACTAGAACTGAACTAGAACTGAACTAGAACTGAACTAGAACTGAACTAGAACTGAACTAGAACTGAACTAGAACTGAACTAGAACTGAACTAGAACTGAACTAGAACTGAACTAGAACTAGAACTAGAACTGAACTAGAACTGAACTAGAACTGAACTAGAACTGAACTAGAACTGAACTAGTACTGAACTAGAACTGAACTAGAACTGAACTAGAACTGAACTAGCACTGAACTAGAACTGAACTAGAACTGAACTAGAACTGAACTAGAACTGAACTAGAACTGAACTAGAACTGAACTAGAACTGAACTAGAACTGAACTAGTACTGAACTAGAACTGAACTAGAACTGAACTAGAACTGAACTAGAACTGAACTAGTACTGAACTCGAACTGAACTAGAACTGAACTAGAACTGAACTAGAACTGAACTAGAACTGAACTAGAACTGAACTAGAACTGAACTAGAACTGAACTAGAACTGAACTAGAACTGAACTAGAACTGAAGTAGAACTGAACTAGAACTGAACTAGTACTGAACTAGAACTGAACTAGAACTGAACTAGAACTGAACTAGAACTGAACTAGAACTGAACTAGAATGAACTAGAACTGAACTAGAAACTGAACTAGAACTGAACTAGAACTGAACTAGAACTGAACTAGAACTGAACTAGAACTGAACTAGAACTGAACTAGAACTGAACTAGAACTGAACTAGAACTGAACTAGAACTGAACTAGAACTGACTAGAACTGAACTAGAAACTGAACTAGAACTGAACTAGAACTGAACTAGAACTGAACTAGAACTGAACTAGAACTGAACTAGAACTGAACTAGAACTGAACTAGAACTGAACTAGAACTGAACTAGAACTGAACTAGAACTGAACTAGAACTGAACTAGAACTGAACTAGAACTGAACTAGAACTGAAACTAGAACTGAACTAGAACTGAACTAGAACTGAACTAGAACTGAACTAGAACTGAAACTAGAACTGAACTAGAACTGAACTAGAACTAACTGAACTAGAACTGAACTAGAACTGAACTAGAACTGAACTAAACTGAACTAGAACTGAACTAGAACTGAACTAGAACTGAACTAGAACTGAACTAGAACTGAACTAGAACTGAACTAGAACTGAACTAGAACTGAACTAGAACTGAACTAGAACTGAACTAGAACTGAACTAGAACTGAACTAGAACTGAACTAGAACTGAACTAGAACTGAACTAGAACTGAACTAGAACTGAACTAGAACTGAACTAGAACTGAACTAGAACTGAACTAGAACTGAACTAGAACTGAACTTGTACTGAACTAGAACTGAACTAGAACTGAACTAGAACTGAACTAGAACTGAACTAGAACTGAACTGGAACTGAACTAGAACTGAACTAGAACTGAACTAGAACTGAACTAGAACTGAACTAGAACTGAACTAGAACTGAACTAGAACTGAACTAGAACTGAACTAGAACTGAACTAGAACTGAACTGGAACTGAACTAGAACTGAACTAGAACTGAACTAGAACTGAACTAGAACTGAACTAGAACTGAACTAGAACTGAACTAGAACTGAACTAGAACTGAACTAGAACTGAACTAGGAAACTGAACTAGAAACTGAACTAGAACTGAACTAGAACTGAACTAGAACTGAACTAGAACTGAACTAAACTGAACTAGAACTGAACTAGACTGAACTAGAACTGAACTAGAACTGAACTAGAACTGAACTACTAGAACTGAACTAGAACTGAACTAGAACTTAACTAGAACTGAACTAGAATTGAACTAGAACTGAACTAAAGCTGAACTTGAACTCAACTAGAAATAAACTAAAGCTGAAATTAAACTAGAACTGAACTGGAACAGAACTGAAACTAGATCAGAAATAGAACATAAGTAGAAATGAACTAGAACTGAACCAGAACTGACATAGAAATGAGCTTGAGCAGAATAGAACTGCCAGAAGGGTTATACTACAACACCATTAGTATTCGTCGAACACACGTTTGGTTTCGTGAGTTCTTCAATGATAGATGTATTTGAGGTTTTCAATACTTTTCAGGGCCATGGTAAATACTGTTAAGAATTAAATAGCACCACAATCAATCTTTGAAAAAGATCTCAAATTTTTAATTACTACTTGAATATTTGTCCTTTGGTACCATATAAAAGTACAAATTTTTGTTCATCCCTGTTATTTAAACAAACATATTAATGTAAAGTCTGCAGAGTACAACAGATTGTTGTTAAACTGTGATGTTGTTGCTGTTGACGACGACATTCAACAAGTTGTTATCGTTTGTTTTGCTGCTGCTCATGCTCTTGTTGTTGTAGTTGTTGCTGTTATTATTCATTCATTCGTTAAATAGTTGACAACCATCGTATTTGTATTAAATTGTTGGCCTGGTTGACTGTTCATAAAATGAGTGACGACAACAACAGCCTGTAAATGTCTCGTGTGTGCGTATTGTGCCAAGCATGTTTCTCTTGTATGCTTTGGCTGTTACTGTTGACGTTGTTTGTTTGTTTGTTCGCTCGTTGTGTGTACAGATGATGATAATGGGTGGCCAATACGCATGATATGCAAGAAGAATGTTTTTCAGAAACATGATTGCCACAAGTTGTAAGCATTTTACTGTTACATTTTGAATTTTAGAGTAGGAGTTTTACAGTTATTTTGTGCAAGAAGTTTGAAAGAATTAATTAGTTTAGGGCTTCTGCATAAAGGGCGTCACTATATTTAGTATATATGTAGTTGTAGTTATTTTAATGGTTCCCATCCAGGCGTTGCGAGAAGAGCCATTTAACTTTCATATCAAAGAAGTATCGAAAATCGAGAACTATCGTTGGGAAACCACCCATAATTGTCAAATTATGTAATTTGAAATTATATTGTTGGTATATTTTAAGGAATCTGAATTTAAAATCAATTAAGACTTTTTAAAAGACATAAGTATGTGTAAAATATGAATCCCTAAATTAAAACTCCACATTTCTAAGTTTTTTTTCTACGAGGCAACTCTTTAATTAAAATAACATTAAAAATCTTGTAGATGTTGTGTGTCTATAATTAAATTGCCGTTAGCAAATTTTAACATATTTTAAATTGACTTGAGGCCTAAACACAACAACAATAACAACCATTCAACAATAACAACCATTCAACAATTTTAGCAACAACTAAATAATTTACGCATTTTTTTCTAAAAACAAGCAAACCAAGAAAAATTTATGCGTTAATCATCGGTTGTGCGTTGTTGTCGGTTGTTCGGACGCACGACAACGCGTTATATTCTGGGGGCTTGTCTACAAGTATTTATTTTTATTTGTTGTTGATGTTTTTGTTGTTGTTTTTTTTTTTGTAGATTTTAGTTGCTGTATAATGAAATACAAATAAATAAAAGTTGATTGTTTTACCTTGGCCGTGATCTAGAAATACATATAAATTTATATATAAAGAGATATTTTGTGGTAATGGGCAGAGATGGAATTTTTTAAGTAGACAATTGTATGAAAAAGTACTTTTTTTTGGAAAGTACTAAAAAGTTTGAAAAATTTAATTAGTTTTGATTACAAATTATAGGTTCCAATATAAATATTTGTAAAATACCTCCTAACCTGTCTAACCAGTTCGAATAAAGTGATAATTTTCAGGTTTGGAAAATATTTGTACATTTTGTATTAAAAATTAAAAACATAAGGTGTCAATCTATGCCCATCTGCAACATTATAATATTCATAAAACTGACAGATTGGTGTTACGATCTCCATAACCATTGAACCATTCTCTGAATATGTTTCCGTTTCCTTTATTCTCAAAGTAGCGTTCTCTAGAATAATTTTAACTGACATGGGAAAACCAACATGTCCCTTAAATCAATGAAACTGATTCTAATTTTTTGATCTGTATATACAAACATATACATACATACATATATTGATTTGAGTTAATTAAGGGACCTTCCAAAAAATTTTAAATTTTCTTCTTCTAGTCCAACATCTGATTTAAACCCATTAAGAGTAAGTAGGTTAGGCTTAGCCCCAACATTACTTGTATGCCACGCAAGTAAAGTCTTCGATGGGAAGTTACAAGTCGCCTTAAAACAAAGTGTATTGAATATAACGTCTTGCTAACCACAAAGAACTAGTCACGGCACTAGTTCTAAATAAGATTTCTTCCCTTAGGTTAAGGTTTCAATGAGATTTGGTTACCACAACAAAAAATACCTAATACAAATTTATGATTTTTCTAACAGGAAAAAAGTACCAACCAAAAAATTAAAATGACACCAAATTGACCATCTCTGATCCCTCATATCTCTCACTCTCACGCACTCTTTTTTGGATTTAAAAACCATACGCAACGCTTCTCTCACTCAGCTACATACGTACGCACATTTTGTTCATGAACTTGAACTTGAAATTTTTAATTCATTTTATATTTTTTGTGTTTGTTTATTTATTGTTGTTGTTATAATTTTGTTAATTCATTGTGTTTAAATACTAGAGGTTATTGTAAAATGTTTAACGTATTATCTATATTTTTAGATTTTTTTTAGCTTTTGTATTACGCATAATACACATTCATTTATTGAATGAAATTTTTATTCTTTTTACAGTTTTTTTTATTCAGATAGTACGATTATATGTATGTACGTATTTTGTTGATAACTTATCATTACTAGACATATTTTAAATTATTTTGTCAATAAAAAACTTTAGATAAGACTTATATTATAAAATATTTAATTTAACTTGAGATATATAATTAAAGTTGATATAACTAAAACTTTAGAAATTTGCAAATTATTACAAATACTATCATACCCTGGGTGCTTCGCTACCCTAACTTAAATTAAATACATACAAAATTTTGTTTACTTTTATAAAAAATTAAAATTAATTAAACATTTTTTTAATGTTTCAGTTTTATACATTCAATATCACGTGATTAAATTCGCATTCAGTAAGAAGCTGAATGCGAAAGTACTATTGAAAAAAGTACTATAAAATACCTCTAATAGATTAATATTTAATCAAAAATTTTATGTTTCTATGTTCAATATTACATACAATTCAAAAAATATAGTTTGATGAATGAATTAAAAGTACCAAAAGTCCCTTTCAGATTCTCATTCACTAAGGTCCATACATTTTAAATTTTATTTTCAATATGTATGTTCAATATTGTAAAAATATCAAAAAGTACCAACGGAAAAACGAAAAAGTACAAAAATCTAACTCAATAAATTCTCATTTAATAAGGACCGTGTGTTCCGGTTAACCATTATAAAGAATCTAAAAGGTACCATTTGAAGAATACAAAAGTACCAAATAGTTCCCACTAACAGAATATTATTTAGTCAAGACCATGTATGTTAAAATAATGTTCCTAGGTTGAATATTTTAGAAAATTAAAAAAGTACCATTTATGTGATAAAAAGTACTCTCTTAAAGAATCTTATTCAATGAGGATGTATGTTTAATAATAATGTGTTTTGAATTCATATTATAGAACAAACAGAGTATCATTTGAAGAATGAAAAAGTACCAAAAGTGGAATAAATTCTACCTTAGTGGAAAGTACTAATAATACAATTTTTCCCCTTTTCGCTTAGAAATATACTTTTTTGAGAATTAAGTTTACAAAATGTTCCGTACTTATGTAAAACCATATATCACAGATAAAACTCAAACGATTCAAATCTGCATTCATTTGTTTCAGAAAAATAGTGCTTTCAAAAAGTACCAAACAATTTACTCGAATTTGGTCCTATATAGATCTTAGTACTCGAATTCCAAAATAATATACCAACTTATTTTGTGTGAGTTTTTTATAAAAATTGGCTCAATAGTTTGAATAAAATTAAATTTCCCTTTTTTTCCCCCTTTTTGGTACTTTTTTCCCCAGTGAAATAGCAAAAATTTTATTACAATAAATATTACAGAGTTAGTCCGTAATTTAATAGGAATAATTCAATAAACCGAAAAAGTTTTCTTAATGTGCAAAAAAAAAAGTACCATAAATACAGTTTTCTCCATTTTACACCCAAAAAGGATTGAATATTAAAAAAGTACGAAACAGCTGTCTCATAATTTTGGGAGATGTATCCAAAATATTTATAAAAATTTTATTATGTTAATTAGTTCAAAAGTTATAAAGGGCCAAAAAGGGTACCAAAATCACAATTGTTACACATTTTTACCCCCCATTTTAAGAGTAGATACAGGTGCATTTAAAATTTTTCTTGTATCAATTATATTGTGTAAGATACTTAAGAAAACCCTCAAAAAAACCCTCCTTAGTGGATCTACATAACCAAAAACACATCTACTGTCAAAATTTCATAATTCTAGGTTCAGCCGTTTGGGCTGTGCGATGATGAATCAGTCAGTCTTTTATATACATAGATAAAGGGGTATAAACAATTGAAAACTTAACTTCCAATATAGCTCCCAAGAAGTAGTTGGATAATTCATTTTAATTTATCTATCAATATTATCTTGTTTATTAATTTTGAATTAAACATATTTCTGTATAATGGCATTGTAATTGCAAACCATTGTCAATATTTTTATTCCAGTGATCAAATTAGCTTTTGTTTGAATGTTGTCTTAACAATAACATTTTCTATGGCTCCACATAAACAACCGCTTTGTTTTTCTATGTCGTAAAGTATCCTCAACTTTGATATTAACTTAATATTAAAATATTGCCCTTTTGCCAAGATTTATTCATTCAATCATTAAGATGTGAATAATACATTCGGCAGTTAAAACTAATTTTATTTATGATGATTTTGATTTTAGCATGAATTATTGAAAATTAAACTGCTGCCTTAATGAATGATTTTTTGTGACCAGCAGTTCGGGACAACGACTTAATAACGCCACTTCTTACTATTTTAGTAAATGTCTGAACTATAACTAATCCAGATAACCTCAAACATATTAAAAAGCTTTTATACGTTTATTTCAAAAGGGTTAGTCAACCAATTAATTTTTTAATTGAAGAAAAGTTTAAAGTAATTACGCCGTTGATTACCAAGGAACACTAAAGTAATGCTGAAATCTGTAAGGTAATCAATTAATTCGTCTGTGTAAAAATACCAACTGGGATCTTGTCGCTAAAACTGTAGGGCTATTCTCGCCTTTATGTGTGTGTATCTTTTCTTTTTCATATTAAATTAATATAAAATTACAATTAATCTTTCGCTATAAAGTTATTGTAATGATGTACAACAACTTTTTTAAATAAAATGTATTGTGCAAGCTTAACACCATATCGAATCAAATCAATGTGTATATAATAAATTAGAAAAACAACAATGGGATATAATTGGCAAAACATACTGTAATTACATGTAAATAGTTTTTATATGAAAAATAAATTAAATAGATTTTATTAAATACAATTGATAAGAATGAAAAAAAAAAAAAACTTAGAGTCTGAAAGAAACCAAAAGCAATCAGGCACCAGCTAAACCTAAGCCAATATACAAGCAACCAAATTATAAGTATTGCAATTGATTTTGGATGTCCGCAAGATCGTTTCCTATCTAAATATAAATATAAATTTAAAAAAATTCTGCATCATCTCAGCCGAAAGTTTGAAAATCCACTTTTTCGAAAGCCGAAAGATTTTTCGATTTTTCAATAGTTGTTTAAATCTGCAAATTTAATTAATAAATTCAGTTAATTACAAACGTATTTTTTTCTTACTTACAGATATTCAGTTTGGAGAAAGTTGAAAGGTAAGATCATAAGCAAGGTTGTTACCTATACCACGTTTCGTTTGAATTTCTAGTTCAGTTCTACCACATTTCTACCTCAGTTCTAGTTCTAATACATTTCTAATTCAACTGTAGTTCAGTTTTACTTCAGTTCTAGTTCCGTTCTAGTTCAGTTTTACTTCAGTTCTAGTTCAGTACTAGTTCCGTTCTAGTTCAGTTCTAGTTCAGTTCTAGTTCAGTTCTAGTTTAGTTATAGTTCAGTTCTAGTTCAGTTCTAGTTCAGTTCTAGTTCTGTTCTAGTTCTGTTCTAGTTCAGTTCTAGTTCAGTTCTAGTTCAGTTCTAGTTCAGTTCTAGTTCAGTTCTAGTTCAGTTCTAGTTCAGTTCTAGTTCAGTTCTAGTTCAGTTCTAGTTCAGTTCTAGTTCAGTTCTAGTTCAGTTCTAGTTCAGTTCTAGTTCAGTTCTAGTTCAGTTCTAGTTCAGTTTTAGTTCAGTTCTAGTTCAGTTCTAGTTCAGTTCTAGTTCAGTTCTAGTTCTAGTTCAGTTCTAGTTCAGTTCTAGTTCAGTTCTAGTTCAGTTCTAGTTCAGTTCTAGTTCAGTTCTAGTTCAGTTCTAGTTCAGTTCTAGTTCAGTTCTAGTTCAGTTCTAGTTCAGTTCTAGTTCAGTTCTAGTTCAGTTCTAGTTCAGTTCTGGTTCAGTTCTAGTTCAGTTTTAGTTCAGTTCTAGTTCAGTTCTCGTTCAGTTCTCGATCAATTCTAGTTCAGTTCTAGTTCAGTTCTAGTTCAGTTCTAGTTCAGTTCTAGTTCAGTTCAGTTCAGTTTTAGTTCAGTTCTAGTTCTGTTCTAGTTCAGTTCTAGTTCAGTTCTAGTTCAGATCTAGTTCAGATCTAGTTTAGTTCTAGTTCAGTTCTAGTTCAGTTCTAGTTCAATTCTAGTTCAGTTCTAGTTCTGTTCTAGTTCAGTTTTAGTTCTAGATTATTTCTAGTTCAGACAAGTTTAAATTTCGATATATTTGTTTAATTTCCATTAAACTTTAGCATTTCTTCATTATTTTTTTTTAATGCTACCTGCTAAACTTTAACAAAGCTACCTGCATATTTATCTAAAAAATCTAATATTTTTTACAAATGCACAAAAAAACATTAATAAGAAATTTAAAAGACCTCAGACAAACAATAGAGTCTAAATAATTTCCGCATATAGAGACATGACAAAACGTACAGAAAAAACATTGTTATTAAACAATCCAATAGATGGACAGACACAAACAAAAAACAACAGACAGTTATTTATGTAAAGAAGTAAAAACTTAGACACACACTTACTTGAACTAAAAACACCCTACATTAAGCAAAGAAATATATATGCAAGTTCTTAATATGTCTTCATTGGTATGTGAAATTGGGAAGAGATCTCTACTCGAAGTAAAATAAAGAATAATTAGTTTAATTATTGTTTTTATTATATTTTTAAAATCGACTAATATAATATGTAGGGTTTTACTGAGTCTACTTTAACCCTTAACGAAAATTCTCTTAACAATTCGTCATTCCCCCAGCTTAACCCGCATAAACACTTGTTAAATGAAAGACCACAAACAAATGTTAAGAGAAAAAAAGACACACAAACCTGAACAAAAAATTCAATAATTTCAAAGGACAAAACATAAAAACCTGACAGGACTGAACACAAAGGCAAAAAAGTAAAGAAAAGTCCCACAAAAAACATAATGATAAAACTAAATTAAAATTTTAAACTTTTTGTTTGTTTGTCCACAACACGCACTTTCGAACAAAAAACCCAACACAACAATGAAACTGGACAATTTAAGGAGTTAAATTTCAAAATTTATTAAGGAGTTTTTTTTTGCGAAAAAAAGACCCACAGGATATAAAGATGCTAAAACGCCTTCCAGTTATGCGTGTTTGTGGTGAATGGATTTTTCCCCTACAATGTGGTTTTGCATTCAATACAAAAACTATTTTAAAATAATTATTATTTATATATTTTTTTTTAAAGATGTATAAAAAACGGCAATAATTTAAATGATGTTTGTGGTTCAGCATCACATGTTAACGGAAACAGACGCACACTTGACCTTTACCATTTTTTCCCATTGTGTTTCAGACATGAGAATTTTTTTCTAAACAATGGTCAGTGGTCAGTTTAGAAAACTTGGTCAGTTTTTTGTTTTTAATACTTTTTTTACGGTTCAGGAAGAGGTTTGTCCGAGTATTATTACTACCTGTGTTTAGTTTATTGTTTACTAAAATATTGTTTGCTAAGACTTTTTTAAATCGAAATACATATATTTTTTTTAAGTTAAAATCTTCCCACACATTTTAAAGACTTTGTTTAAGGAGTTTGGACTTACGCATTATATTTTTGGAATAATTTTTGAGTGATATTTACCTGCAATTAAAGAAAAAAAATATTAATATTTTTGCACAAATTTATATAAAATTGTAAAACAACTAAAGAGCTCTATATATTATTAGGTTAATTTTCGGATTCTTCAAATTCTTCTTTAGTTCTAGTTTAGATATAGCTCAGTTCTAGTTGAGTTATAGTTCAGTTCTAGTTTAGTTGTAGTTCCGTTCTAGTTCATTCATAGTTCAGTTCTAGCTCATTTCTGGTTCAATTCTAGTTCAGTTCTAGCTCAGTTCTAGTTCATTTCTAGTTCAATTCTAGTTCAGTTCTAGTTCAGTTCTAGTTCAGTTTTAGTTCAGTTCTAGTTCGGTTCTAGTTCAGTTCTAGTTCAGTTCTAGTTCAGTTCTAGTTTAGTTCTAGTTCAGTTCTAGTTCAGTTCTAGTTCAGTTCTAGTTCAGTTCTAGTTCAGTTCTAGTTCAGTTCTAGTTCAGTTTCTAGTTCAGTTCTAGTTCAGTTCTAGTTCAGTTCTAGTTCAGTTCTAGTTCAGTTCTAGTTCAGTTCTAGTTCAGTTCTAGTTCAGTTCTAGTTCAGTTCTAGTTCAGATCTAGTTCAGTTCTAGTTCAGTTCTAGTTCAGTTCTAGTTCAGTTCTAGTTCAGTTCTAGTTCAGTTCTAGTTCAGTTCTAGTTCAGTTCTAGTTCAGTTCTAGTTCAGTTCTAGTTCAGTTCTAGTTCAGTTCTAGTTCAGTTCAGTTCAGTTCTAGTTCAGTTCTAGTTCAGTTTTAGTTCAGATCTAGTTCAGTTCTAGTTCAGTTCTAGTTCAGTTCAGTTCAGTTCTAGTTCAGTTCAGTTCAGTTCAGTTCTAGTTCAGTTCAGTTTTCAGTTCTAGTTCAGTTCTAGTTCAGTTCTAGTTCAGTTCTAGTTCAGTTCTAGTTCAGTTCTAGTTCAGTTCTAGTTCAGTTCTAGTTCAGTTCTAGTTCAGTTCTAGTTCAGTTCTAGTTCAGTTCTAGTTCAGTTCTAGTTCAGTTCTAGTTCAGTTCTAGTTCAGTTCTAGTTCAGTTCTAGTTCAGTTCTAGTTCAGTTCTAGTTCAGTCTAGTTCAGTTCTAGTTCAGTTCTAGTTCAGTTCTAGTTCAGTTCTAGTTCAGTTCTAGTTCAGTTCTAGTTCAGTTCTAGTTCAGTTCTAGTTCAGTTCTAGTTCAGTTCTAGTTCAGTTCTAGTTCAGTTCTAGTTCAGTTCTAGTTCAGTTCTAGTTCAGTTCTAGTTCAGTTCTAGTTCAGTTCTAGTTTCTAGTTCAGTTCGTTCAGTTCAGTTCAGTTCAGTTCAGTTCTAGTTCAGTTCTAGTTCAGTTTTAGTTCAGATCTAGTTCAGTTCTAGTTCAGTTCTAGTTCAGTTCAGTTCAGTTCAGTTCTAGTTCAGTTCAGTTCTAGTTCAGTTCTAGTTCAGTTCTAGTTCAGTTCTAGTTCAGTTCTAGTTCAGTTCTAGTTCAGTTCTAGTTCAGTTCTAGTTCAGTTCTAGTTCAGTTCTAGTTCAGTTCTAGTTCAGTTCTAGTTCAGTTCTAGTTCAGTTCTAGTTCAGTTCTAGTTCAGTTCTAGTTCAGTTCTAGTTCAGTTCTAGTTCAGTTCTACTTCAGTTCTAGTTTAGTTCTAGTTCAGTTCTAGTTCAGTTCTAGTTCAGTTCAGTTCAGTTCAGTTCTAGTTCAGTTCTAGTTCAGTTCTAGTTCAGTTCTAGTTCAGTTCTAGTTCAGTTCTACTTCAGTTCTACTTCAGTTCTTCTACTTCAGTTCTAGTTCAGTTCTAGTTCAGTTCTAGTTCAGTTCTAGTTCAGTTATAGTTCAGTTCTAGTTCAGTTCTAGTTCAGTTCTAGTTCAGTTCTAGTTCAGTTCTAGTTCAGTTCTAGTTCAGTTCTAGTTCAGTTCTAGTTCAGTTCTAGTTCAGTTCTAGTTCAGTTCTAGTTCAGTTCTAGTTCAGTTCTAGTTCAGTTCTAGTTCAGTTCTAGTTCAGTTCTAGTTCAGTTCTAGTTCAGTTCTAGTTCAGTTCTAGTTCAGTTCTAGTTCAGTTCTAGTTCAGTTCTAGTTCAGTTCTAGTTCAGTTTAGTTCAGTTCTACTTCAGTTCTAGTTTAGTTCTAGTTCAGTTCTAGTTCAGTTCTAGTTCAGTTCTAGTTCAGTTCTAGTTCAGTTCTAGTTCAGTTCTAGTTCAGTTCTAGTTCAGTTCTAGTTCAGTTCTAGTTCAGTTCTAGTTCAGTTCTAGTTCAGTTCTAGTTCAGTTCTAGTTCAGTTCTAGTTCAGTTCTAGTTCAGTTCTAGTTCAGTTCTAGTTCAGTTCTAGTTCAGTTCTAGTTCGAGTTCAGTTCTAGTTCAGTTCTAGTTCAGTTCTAGTTCAGTTCAGTTCAGTTCAGTTCTAGTTCAGTTCTAGTTCAGTTCTAGTTCAGTTCTAGTTCAGTTCTAGTTCAGTTCTAGTTCAGTTCTAGTTCAGTTCTAGTTCAGTTCTAGTTCAGTTCAGTTCTAGTTCAGTTCTAGTTCAGTTCTAGTTCAGTTCTAGTTCAGTTCTAGTTCAGTTCTAGTTCAGTTCTAGTTCAGTTCTAGTTCAGTTTCTAGTCTTAGTTCAGTTCTAGTTCAGTTCTAGTTCAGTTCTAGTTCAGTTCTAGTTCAGTTCTAGTTCAGTTCAGTTCAGTTTAGTTCAGTTCTAGTTCAGTTCTATTCAGTTCTATTTCAGTTCTATTTCAGTTCTAGTTCAGTTCTAGTTCAGTTCTAGTTCAGTTCTAGTTCAGTTCTAGTTCAGTTTCTAGTTCAGTTCTAGTTCAGTTCTAGTTCAGTCTAGTTCAGTTCTAGTTCAGTTCTAGTTCAGTTCTAGTTCAGTTCTAGTTCAGTTCTAGTTCAGTTCTAGTTCAGTTCTAGTTCTAGTTCAGTTTCAGTTCTAGTTTCAGTTTCTAGTTCAGTTTTTAGTTCAGTCTAGTTCAGTTTCTAGTTTCAGTCTAGGTTCAGTTCTAGTTCAAGTTCTAGTTCAGTTCTAGTTCAGTTTCTAGTCGTTCTAGTTCAGTTCTAGTTCAGTTCTAGTTCAGTTCTAGTTCAGTTCTAGTTCAGTTCTAGTTCAGTTCTAGTTCAGTTCTAGTTCAGTTCTAGTTCAGATCTAGTTCAGTTCTAGTTCAGTTCTAGTTCAGTTCTAGTTCAGTTCTAGTTCAGTTCTAGTTCAGTTCTAGTTCAGTTCTAGTTCAGTTTCTAGTTCAGTTCTAGTTCAGTTCTAGTTCAGTTCTAGTTCAGTTCTAGTTTCAGTTCTAGTTCAGTTCTAGTTCAGTTCTAGTTCAGTTCTAGTTCAGTTCTAGTTCAGTTCTAGTTCAGTTCAGTTCAGTTCTAGTTCTTTCTAGTTCAGTTTTAGTTCAGATCTAGTTCAGTTCTAGTTCAGTTCTAGTTCAGTTCAGTTCAGTTCTAGTTCAGTTCAGTTCTAGTTCAGTTCTAGTTCAGTTCTAGTTCAGTTCTAGTTCAGTTCTAGTTCAGTTCTAGTTCAGTTCTAGTTCAGTTCTAGTTCAGTTCTAGTTCAGTTCTAGTTCAGTTCTAGTTCAGTTCTAGTTCAGTTCTAGTTCAGTTCGAGTTCAGTTCTAGTTCAGTTCTAGTTCAGTTCTAGTTCAGTTCTAGTTCAGTTCTACTTCAGTTCTAGTTTAGTTCAGTTCTAGTTCAGTTCTAGTTCAGTCTAGTTCAGTTCAGTTCAGTTCTAGTTCAGTTCTAGTTCAGTTCTAGTTCAGTTCTAGTTCAGTTCTAGTTCAGTTACTTCAGTTCTACTTCAGTTCTACTTCAGTTCTAGTTCAGTTCTAGTTCAGTTCTAGTTCAGTTCTAGTTCAGTTATAGTTCAGTTCTAGTTCAGTTCTAGTTCAGTTCTAGTTCAGTTCTAGTTCAGTTCTAGTTCAGTTCTAGTTCAGTTCTAGTTCAGTTCTAGTTCAGTTCTAGTTCAGTTCTAGTTCAGTTCTAGTTCAGTTCTAGTTCAGTTCTAGTTCAGTTCTAGTTCAGTTCTAGTTCAGTTCTAGTTCAGTTTCTAGTTCAGTTCTAGTTCAGTTCTAGTTCAGTTCTAGTTCAGTTCTAGTTCAGTTCTAGTTCAGTTCTAGTTCAGTTCTAGTTCAGTTCTAGTTCAGTTCTAGTTCAGTTCTAGTTCAGTTTCTAGTTCAGTTCTAGTTCAGTTCTAGTTCAGTTCAGTTCAGTTCAGTTCTAGTTCAGTTCTAGTTCAGTTCTAGTTCAGTTCTAGTTCAGTTCTAGTTCAGTTCTAGTTCAGTTCTAGTTCAGTTCTAGTTCAGTTCAGTTCAGTTCTAGTTCAGTTCTAGTTCAGTTTTAGTTCAGTTCTAGTTCAGTTCTAGTTCAGTTCAGTTCTAGTTCAGTTCTAGTTCAGTTCTAGTTCAGTTCTAGTTCAGTTCTAGTTCAGTTCTAGTTCAGTTCTAGTTCAGTTCTAGTTCTAGTTCAGTTCTAGTTCAGTTCTAGTTCAGTTCTAGTTCAGTTCAGTTCTAGTTTAGTTCAGTTCTAGTTCAGTTCTATTTCAGTTCTAGTTCAGTTCTAGTTCAGTTCTAGTTCAGTTCTAGTTCAGTTCTAGTTCAGTTCTAGTTCAGTTCTAGTCAGTTCTAGTTCAGTTCTAGTTCAGTTCTAGTTCAGTTCTACTTCAGTTCTACTTCAGTTCTACTTCAGTTCTACTTCAGTTCTACTTCAGTTCTACTTCAGTTCTAGTGCAGTTCTAGTTCAGTTCTATTTCATTTATAGTGCAGTTCTAAGTCAGTTCAATCATTATTTATAAGTATTTGAAATTGCTATTACTAAATAATCCTATATACTCTATTTAAAGTTTAATTTAATTGATTATATTATTATTTTTTACTTCATTTTCAAAAATAGCTATTGAAAAGTATAAAAACGCATGCGCTTAAAAGTTTTGCAGTTTAAATTCAAGCAGAAATAGTTTAAACTGTTTTGTTACATCTATTGGTAAAAAGTAAACAAATTCCATAAACTTTAGACAATAACTGACATATAAAGCGATAATTTTCGAAATGTACAAATTCCAAACATGCAGCGATAAAAACAATTTCATTTATGTGCACACAAAGTGTTTACAATTCATATTTTTATGGCCCACAAATAGACCAAGTTTTAGTCAGTTTTAGCCCGTAAACTGCCAACAATACTAGACTGGTTGAAAGGCCAGGCAAGCAGTGATCGAAAAAAAAAAAACTAACTAACCGGCCAACATCATGGTATGAACTATATTATTAAATGTTGCATGCAAACAATTGTATAGAGTTGTATGGCGCGTGAATTTTTGTTATTGTTTTTTTTAAATCATTTAGATGAAACCAACAAAAAAAATATGGACAAATATTTAAGGTTTAATTTTTTGTTTTGGAGGGGAACCAATGGAAAAGCTGCTGCTGCAGCAGCAGGAGCAGCATCAAAGATAAATTTACATGAATCTGTTGATCATTCGTCGTGGTATTAAGAAAACAATATAAGGCGTGTTTATTAACAGCAACTGCAACACAAAAACTATGAAATTAAAACACATTGCACATTGTTGTTGTTAGTTTATTAAAATAAATGTTGTTTTTGTTGATTTTTCTAACACAAAATTTGGCCAAACATTTTTTCCACAAACTCATGTTTGATTACTTGTTAAGATTATATGAATAGTTTTGTATTTTTTTTTCTTTAATTTTTGTTTAAATATTTCTTTTCAATATTTCAACGCAGTGGCATTTACACAAATACTTTAATAATGTTTAACATTTTTGCTGACCAAATCTTACGGAAAAAAATGCAATATCCAACACCCAGAAAATTGAGTAGGAACAAGTATTTGTGGTGTTTGCCGTATGCAAAACATGCTGCATTTTGTTGCAACTACACGCATGTGTTGCACAGTTGTGTATGAGTATTGTAATGATACTTGGAGAAATAAAAACCAACATAAAACTCTATTATTTTTAACAAATTTATCAATTTGTGTATCTTTTGTGTAAATATCTTTACACTTATAGCATGTCAATTAAATAATTCATAAATTCATTGCATGGAAAAAATATTAATCTACAGACATGTTTACATAAATAGCAGTGTAATCGATACATTGATCAATTTAGCGGAAATAATTAATGATTTATGATCCTAGAGATTGTCAATAGTGCTACAACTAAACAAGAATTGAACTACTACTGAGCTGAATTACAATTGAACTAGAATTGAAGTAGATCTGAACTAGAATTAAGCTAGAATGGAACTATAAATTAATTGAACTATAATCACCAACAAATCTTGTATATTATATTTCATTTTGAATAACTTAAACCTACAAACAATAGTATCCCATTAGTTTCTTAATGGAAACAAATGTAATTGAGTAAAATTTTCTTTTACAATCATATATTTTACTATAAGTATCTCTAAAATAAGCTGATATTAATTGAACCACCAACTAATACAATTGATTGGATATATATACCAAATACAAATATAAATAAAAAATCGCTTTATGTCAAAAACTTCTATAAATTCCTATAATCAACCTAACAAGATACTTCAAAAAATTTAATACAAATTCATATTTATAAAAAAAAAATCAAATGATATTTAATATAAAAAAACGGACAACTACACAAAAGAGTAGTCTAGTCTGTCTAGTCCATATGTCTAACTACACATGCAATTGTCGTTACGACTATCTGTCCGTCTGTCTGTTAGTCACAACAACAAATCCAATCATATCATGTAAAAGCAATTACAACAAATCACAAAAAACGATGACAACATTGGGGCAATAACAATTCATAAACACTCAATATATGTGCCATAAAAGAAAACAGTCCAACTGGATAACAACGGCAACAACAATTCGAATTGAAATCAACTAACTGGGCCTTTGATTGCCACAAATGGAATGAAAAGATCACTGATGTTGTTTGTATCGGCAGCAGCAGCGGTAACCAAACGGCCAACACCAAGCAAGCAAGCAACCAACTATAATTTGAGAACCATGGAAAGAAATGTGGCACTTACCCATGAGTACCATGCACCACTCACCAAGCGAATGTGAGTCTCTTTAATGGAGAAAACTGGATTTCGTTTTATTTTCTTATTTTTAATGTTTAATAATGCGGCACGTGTTGATATCATTGATGATCGGCTTTTTTTTTTAATCATAATATGAGATTTGAAAAATGAAAAAAAAAAGAAATCACAGAGCAACAGACATTTGGAGAAATGTGGACAATGCGGGTTGGTTACAATTTTAAAAATTTCTTGTTGTGTCTTTGGAGATGGACACAAGTGTGAAGATAAATAGCGAAGTAAATTGTTTAAATATATGTATGAGGATATTTAATTGAAATTTAAAAAAATAGAGTAATATTAGATAAATGTAAAGAATTTTTATATTTTTAACTTTTGTTAGTTGTTCCTTTTTAGTTCAGTTCTAGTTCAGTACTAGTTCAGTACTAGTTCAGTTCTAGTTCAGTTCTAGTTCAGTTCTAGTTCAGTTCTAGTTCAGTTCTAGTTCAGTTCTAGTTCAGTTCTAGTTCAGTTCTAGTTCTAGTTCAGTTCTAGTTCAGTTCTAGTTCAGTTCTAGTTCAGTTCTAGTTCAGTTCTAGTTCAGTTCTAGTTCAGTTCTAGTTCAGTTCTAGTTCAGTTCTAGTTCAGTTCTAGTTCAGTTCTAGTTCAGTTCTAGTTCAGTTCTAGTTCAGTTCAGTTCAGTTCTAGTTCAGTTCTAGTTCAGTTCTAGTTCAGTTCTAGTTCAGTTCTAGTTCAGTTACTAGTTCAGTTCTAGTTCAGTTCTAGTTCAGTTCTAGTTCAGTTCTAGTTCAGTTCTAGTTCAGTTCTAGTTCAGTTCTAGTTCAGTTCTAGTTCAGTTCTAGTTCAGTTCTAGTTCAGTTCTAGTTCAGTTCTAGTTCAGTTCTAGTTCAGTTCTAGTTCAGTTCTAGTTCAGTTCTAGTTCAGTTCTAGTTCAGTTCTAGTTCAGTTCTAGTTCAGTTCTAGTTCAGTTCTAGTTCAGTTCTAGTTCAGTTCTAGTTCAGTTCTAGTTCAGTTCTAGTTCAGTTCTAGTTCAGTTCTAGTTCAGTTCTAGTTCAGTTCAGTTCTAGTTCAGTTCTAGTTCAGTTCTAGTTCTAGTTCAGTTCTAGTTCAGTTCTAGTTCAGTTTCTAGTTCAGTTCTAGTTCAGTTCTAGTTCAGTCTAGTTCAGTTCTAGTCAGTTCTAGTTCAGTTCTAGTTCAGTTCTAGTTCAGTTCTAGTTCAGTTCTAGTTCAGTTCTAGTTCAGTTCTAGTTCAGTTCTAGTTCAGTTCTAGTTCAGTTCTAGTTCAGTTCTAGTTCAGTTCTAGTTCAGTTCTAGTTCAGTTCTAGTTCAGTTCTAGTTCAGTTCTAGTTCAGTTCTAGTTCAGTTCTAGTTCAGTTCTAGTTCAGTTCTAGTTCAGTTCTAGTTCAGTTCTAGTTCAGTTCTAGTTCAGTTCTAGTTCAGTTCTAGTTCAGTTCTAGTTCAGTTCTAGTTCAGTTCTAGTTCAGTTCTAGTTCAGTTCTTTCAGTTCTTAGTTCAGTTCTAGTTCAGTTCTAGTTCAGTTCTAGTTCAGTTCTAGTTCAGTTCTAGTTCAGTTCTAGTTCAGTTCTAGTTCAGTTCTAGTTCAGTTCTAGTTCAGTTCTAGTTCAGTTCTAGTTCAGTTCTAGTTTCAGTTCTAGTTCAGTTCTAGTTCAGTTCTAGTTCAGTTCTAGTTCAGTTCTAGTTCAGTTCTAGTTCAGTTCTAGTTCAGTTCTAGTTCAGTTCTAGTTCAGTTCTAGTTCCAGTCTAGTTTCAGTTCTAGTTCAGTTCTAGTTCAGTTCTAGTTCAGTTCTAGTTCAGTTCTAGTTCAGTTCTAGTTCTAGTTTCAGTTCTAGTTCTAGTTCAGTTCTAGTTAATTTCTAATTCAGTACTAGTTCAGTTCTAGTTCAGTTCTAGTTCAGTTCTAGTTCAGTTCTAGTTCAGTTCTAGTTCAGTTCTAGTTCAGTTCTAGTTCAGTTCTAGTTCAGTTCTAGTTCAGTTCTAGTTCAGTACTAATTCAGTACTAGTTTTAGTTCTAGTTCAGTTCTAGTTCAGTCTAGTTCAGTTCTAGTTCAATTCTAGTTCAGTTCTAGTTTAGTTCTAGTTCAGTTCTAGTTCAGTTCTAGTTCAGTTCTAGTTCAGTTCTAGTTCAGTTCTAGTTCAGTTCTAGTTCAGTTCTAGTTCAGTTTTAGTTCAGTTCTAGTTCATACTAGTTCAGTACTAGTTCAGTACTAGTTCAGTTCTGTTCAGTTCTTGTTCAGTTCTAGTTCAGTTCTAGTTCAGTTCTAGTTCAGTTCTAGTTAGTTCAGTTTTAGTTCAGTTCTAGTTCAGTTCTAGTTGAGTTCTAGTTCACTTCTAGTTCAGTCCTAGTTAAGTTCTAGTTCAGTTCTAGTTAATTTCTAGTTCAGTTCTAGTTTAGTTCTAGTTAAGTTCCGGTTCAGTTCTGGTTAAGATATAGATAAGTTCTAATTCAGTTCTTCTTCAGTTCGATTTGCCGACCAGTTCCAAATTATTACTTTAAATATGAGAATTATGAAAACAAATATATCAACTTGAGTTTATCACTAAAATAAGATAAATTTAGTTTAAATATTTTTAAAATTATGTGAACTTTTTGAAAACACTAATTTGTTTTGACTTTAATTGCTTTTTAATGCTAAAAAATGAGTTCTAACTAATGCCATGTTTTTAATATTTCCTCTTTGAGGCGAGCACAGTAAAACGCATTTTATATAAATTATTATAAAAATAAATCTTGCAAAAAAAAAAACTCTCTCAGAAAACTGCTAGTAGTATGTTTAAAACCTTTTCAAAATAATTATTTTTATAGAATTTGTATCTCAACGTTTGTATGCTTGTATAGATTTTTACAGAACATTAAAACAGCAAAATTGAAATCTTGATAAATTCATATACCCCCATACACATGATTTAGACAGAAAGCTGCAAAAACTAAATAAATAGTCGTGTCAAGCATGACCTTGAATAAGAAAAAAAGTGTTTTTTTCTAATTTGTTGTTTTATAATTTGTTCCTACATTTTTTATGCAGTATAAAATTATATATTGTTGTTGTTATTTCTAATATTATGTATAAAAAATTAATATATTGTGTATAGAGTTGCGTCTAAACAAAACCAGCCAAGTTAACCAAACAATCAAACAACCAACCAACCAACGAACAACCACTTGTGCAACAATTACACAAAATTATATAAAAAAAAATTAACAACAACAATTGCAATAATAATGTTAATAAGATTGTCTATCTTTGTGGTTATAGTTACTGGTGGTGGTGTTGTAGTTGCTATTTTTCTAAATGACTCTAACTTTGTCGGTTTGGCGATTTAGATTGACGTACCAAATGACACATAAACACAAACTATAGAATTAAACTTTTATTTCTTTTCTGTTGCTATTTGTTAATAGAAATACGAATGTTTTTATGAAAAAAAAACAAGATTTATAACATTTAAAATGTAGTTTTGCACCCTACAGTGAATTAGAAACATGATTATGGTCAAAATCGATTAAAAATGTAGCGCTTAGGTACATATATAAAGTCGGGAATATCCGGCTATATAATTTTCAAAACGTTATGGACCTATTATCAAGGAGTTTTTAAAAGATAGGTTATTATATTTACTTAAAATCAATTGTGTATTAAACTATTCTCAAACTTAATTTCGAAAACTTGATATTTATTAATTCAGATAAACTAAACTTTCATATTGACCAGTATTAATCAATAGAATTTAATGACAGTTGTCACATTGATACAGTAAATGATTTATACAGTAAAAGACATATAAAAAAAACTGTTTATTAAAAACATGTTTAAAAAATAAATAAATCATATAAAATACCAATTTCGCACTGTATGTTTAATTTATGCAGAAATATTAATAGTAATTAAATCAAATGTTTAATTAATGTCGATAAAAAGATTGATAGGCTAACAACTACATTACATACGAATACGTAAATATATTAATTCAAAGTAAAGAAAAACGTCCACTCATAAATCACTTACATTATAAAATTCCATTACTTTCCCCACTACATAATTTATAAATACTAATTAACATTTTAAATCAATTTATTTTTTGCAGATAAATACTTTCTAAAGGGCTGAAGGAATTTGAAGAAATGGAGAAACCAGACCAGAAACTATTGAGCTATATATTATACGCATACATATACTAAAGAAGCGTTTATAAACAATTGTTGTTCTGGAGATTAAGACTGCTGTGGATCCATTATATGAATCTAAAAAAAGCGCTGTTAAATATGCAAACATTACATGTTTTCAAAATGATCTTTAAAATAACATAAACTTGAGACTAAAATGATAAAATTCCAATAAAAATTTTGTTTCATTAATCAAAAGGAAAAAAATGCAGTAAGTAAGAAACTGTTAGCGTTGTCTTGTCAGTGAGCTTAAATTTTCAACCTATATCCTTGAGCGACAGACCATTACAAAACCTTTTTAAAAACGCTTCACTAGTCTCTAAGATATAGAAGTTTAAAGTTAATGTTGAGGAGCAGATTACGCTAGCAATATGGCTTGAAATGTGTTTCAGTTTAAAGCGAATATCTCTGACAAGAATTGGAATATCGAAATTTAATTTGTTAGGTACATATATAGAGATATAAGCAATAATCCTAGAAGCAAAAAAGCTTAATCCCACATACAAAACTCAAAACTGTGAGCGTTTAAATATTAATTAGCCGTTTCTCTTAGACTGGACCTGATATTTTGCCAAATGGTTAAAACAGCTTAAAGCTGAATTCCAGCCCGACAGAATACCGAAAGTTTCATTCAAATCGCTTCACATGTTAACAAGATATAGCAGTTTGAAGTTAACACTGTGGAGCATGTTATACGGAGCGTTGTGTCTTAGAAAACATATTGATTTTAAGCGAATATCTTCGCAAGGCGTAGAGATACGACAATGAAATTTGGTAGAATGATAGAAGGAGATATGGGCAATAATTCTGGAGGCAAAAAAGCTATAACGCTCATACAAAAAACAAAACTGTGAGCGTTTTAATAATAAATTGCAGTTTTTCAAGATGTGGGCGTGGCAGTGGGCGGAAACCAATTGAATACGTTTGAAGCCGAATTCCTGCCCGATCGATCACCGAAGGTCTCGTCCAAAAATCTCGTCCCGTTTTCGAGTTATTAAGCTTTAAAAATAACTGTGTTTGGCATAAACACCTTCTACTCGATTATGTTCTCCTGGTGTTTTACAAAAAAAAGTCCGAAATTTTTTTTCAATTTTCTGGCAAAGAAACTATTTTTGTTTTTTGTTTATAACTCCTCCATTATTTGAGGTACGGTTATGAAACTTGGCCCGTTGATGGAGAAAGATATTTACAATAATTCTGTGTCTGAAAATTTTTGCTGCTTCTTTACGCTTTGAAACTGTAAGCGTTTTTATTTCAAATAAGAGTTTCTTTATCGATAGGCGTGACAGTGGGCGAAAATTTTCAGCCTATATATAGTAGAATTCCCGACCGACATAATGAAAAAAGATTCACCAAAAAATCTTTACTAGTTTCCGAGATATATACGTTTAAAGTTGATGCTGAGGAGCAGATTACGCTAAGCATTATGGCTTGAAATCTGTTTTGGTTTAAAGCGAATATCTCAGACAAGAGTTGGAATATCGAAATGAAATTTGGTGGGTACATAGACAAAGATATGGGCAATAATCCTAGAAGCAAAAAAGCTTAATCCCACATACAAAACTCAAAACTGTAAGCGTTTAAATATTAATTAGCCGTTTCTCTTAGACTGGACCTGGTAGTTTGCAAAATTGTTAAAACTGCTTAAAGCTGAATTCCAGCCCGACAGAATACCGAAAGTTTCATTCAAATCGCTTTACATGTTCCCAAGATATAGCAGTTTGAAGTTAACACTGTGGAGCATGTTATGCGGAGCGTTGTGTCTTAGAAAACATTTTGATTTTAAGCGAATATCTTCGCAAGGCGTAGAGATACGACAATGAAATTTGGTAGGATGATAGAAGGAGATATGGGCAATAATTCTGGAGGCAAAAAAGCTATAACGCTCATACAAAAAACAAAACTGTGAGCGTTTTAATAATAAATTGCAGTTTTTCAAGATGTGGGCGTGGCAGTGGGCGGAAACCAATTCAATACGTTTGAAGCCGAATTCCTGCCCGATCGATCACCGAAGGTCTCGTCCAAAAATCTCGTCCCGTTTTCGAGTTATTAAGCTTTAAAAATAACTGTGTTTGGCATAAACACCTTCTACTCGATTATGTTCTCCTGGTGTTTTACAAAAAAAAGTCCGACATTTTTTTTTCAATTTTCTGGCAAAGAAACTATTTTTGTTTTTTGTTTATAACTCCTCCATTATTTGAGGTACGGTTATGAAACTTGGCCCGTTGATGGAGAAAGATATTTACAATAATTCTGTGTCTGAAAATTTTTGCTGCTTCTTTACGCTTTGAAACTGTAAGCGTTTTTATTTCAAATAAGAGTTTCTTTATCGATAGGCGTGACAGTGGGCGAAAATTTTCAGCCTATATATAGTAGAATTCCCGACCGACATAATGAAAAAAGATTCACCAAAAAATCTTTACTAGTTTCCGAGATATATAAGTTTAAAGTTGATGCTGAGGAGCAGATTACGCTAAGCATTATGGCTTGAAATCTGTTTTGGTTTAAAGCGAATATCTCAGACAAGAGTTGGAATATCGAAATGAAATTTGGTGGGTACATAGACAAAGATATGGGCAATAATCCTAGAAGCAAAAAAGCTTAATCCCACATACAAAACTCAAAACTGTAAGCGTTTAAATATTAATTAGCCGTTTCTCTTAGACTGGACCTGGTAGTTTGCAAAATTGTTAAAACTGCTTAAAGCTGAATTCCAGCCCGACAGAATACCGAAAGTTTCATTCAAATCGCTTTACATGTTCCCAAGATATAGCAGTTTGAAGTTAACACTGTGGAGCATGTTATGCTGGAGCGTTGTGTCTTAGAAAACATTTTGATTTTAAGCGAATATCTTCGCAAGGCGTAGAGATACGACAATGAAATTTGGTAGGATGATAGAAGGAGATATGGGCAATAATTCTGGAGGCAAAAAAGCTATAACGCTCATACAAAAAACAAAACTGTGAGCGTTTTAATAATAAATTGCAGTTTTTCAAGATGTGGGCGTGGCAGTGGGCGGAAACCAATTCAATACGTTTGAAGCCGAATTCCTGCCCGATCGATCACCGAAGGTCTCGTCCAAAAATCTCGTCCCGTTTTCGAGTTATTAAGCTTTAAAAATAACTGTGTTTGGCATAAACACCTTCTACTCGATTATGTTCTCCTGGTGTTTTACAAAAAAAAGTCCGAAAATTTTTTTTCAATTTTCTGGCAAAGAAACTATTTTTGTTTTTTGTTTATAACTCCTCCATTATTTGAGGTACGGTTATGAAACTTGGCCCGTTGATGGAGAAAGATATTTACAATAATTCTGTGTCTGAAAATTTTTGCTGCTTCTTTACGCTTTGAAACTGTAAGCGTTTTTATTTCAAATAAGAGTTTCTTTATCGATAGGCGTGACAGTGGGCGAAAATTTTCAGCCTATATATAGTAGAATTCCCGACCGACATAATGAAAAAAGATTCACCAAAAAATCTTTACTAGTTTCCGAGATATATAAGTTTAAAGTTGATGCTGAGGAGCAGATTACGCTAAGCATTATGGCTTGAAATCTGTTTTGGTTTAAAGCGAATATCTCAGACAAGAGTTGGAATATCGAAATGAAATTTGGTGGGTACATAGACAAAGATATGGGCAATAATCCTAGAAGCAAAAAAGCTTAATCCCACATACAAAACTCAAAACTGTAAGCGTTTAAATATTAATTAGCCGTTTCTCTTAGACTGGACCTGGTAGTTTGCAAAATTGTTAAAACTGCTTAAAGCTGAATTCCAGCCCGACAGAATACCGAAAGTTTCATTCAAATCGCTTTACATGTTCCCAAGATATAGCAGTTTGAAGTTAACACTGTGGAGCATGTTATGCGGAGCGTTGTGTCTTAGAAAACATTTTGATTTTAAGCGAATATCTTCGCAAGGCGTAGAGATACGACAATGAAATTTGGTAGGATGATAGAAGGAGATATGGGCAATAATTCTGGAGGCAAAAAAGCTATAACGCTCATACAAAAAACAAAACTGTGAGCGTTTTAATAATAAATTGCAGTTTTTCAAGATGTGGGCGTGGCAGTGGGCGGAAACCAATTCAATACGTTTGAAGCCGAATTCCTGCCCGATCGATCACCGAAGGTCTCGTCCAAAAATCTCGTCCCGTTTTCGAGTTATTAAGCTTTAAAAATAACTGTGTTTGGCATAAACACCTTCTACTCGATTATGTTCTCCTGGTGTTTTACAAAAAAAAGTCCGAAATTTTTTTTTCAATTTTCTGGCAAAGAAACTATTTTTGTTTTTTGCTTATAACTCCTCCATTATTTGAGGTACGGTTATGAAACTTGGCCCGTTGATGGAGAAAGATATTTACAATAATTCTGTGTCTGAAAATTTTTGCTGCTTCTTTACGCTTTGAAACTGTAAGCGTTTTTATTTCAAATAAGAGTTTCTTTATCGATAGGCGTGACAGTCGGGCGAAAATTTTCAGCCTATATATAGTAGAATTCCCGACCGACATAATGAAAAAAGATTCACCAAAAAATCTTTACTAGTTTCCGAGATATATAAGTTTAAAGTTGATGCTGAGGAGCAGATTACGCTAAGCATTATGGCTTGAAATCTGTTTTGGTTTAAAGCGAATATCTCAGACAAGAGTTGGAATATCGAAATGAAATTTGGTGGGTACATAGACAAAGATATGGGCAATAATCCTAGAAGCAAAAAAGCTTAATCCCACATACAAAACTCAAAACTGTAAGCGTTTAAATATTAATTAGCCGTTTCTCTTAGACTGGACCTGGTAGTTTGCAAAATTGTTAAAACTGCTTAAAGCTGAATTCCAGCCCGACAGAATACCGAAAGTTTCATTCAAATCGCTTTACATGTTCCCAAGATATAGCAGTTTGAAGTTAACACTGTGGAGCATGTTATGCGGAGCGTTGTGTCTTAGAAAACATTTTGATTTTAAGCGAATATCTTCGCAAGGCGTAGAGATACGACAATGAAATTTGGTAGGATGATAGAAGGAGATATGGGCAATAATTCTGGAGGCAAAAAAGCTATAACGCTCATACAAAAAACAAAACTGTGAGCGTTTTAATAATAAATTGCAGTTTTTCAAGATGTGGGCGTGGCAGTGGGCGGAAACCAATTCAATACGTTTGAAGCCGAATTCCTGCCCGATCGATCACCGAAGGTCTCGTCCAAAAATCTCGTCCCGTTTTCGAGTTATTAAGCTTTAAAAATAACTGTGTTTGGCATAAACACCTTCTACTCGATTATGTTCTCCTGGTGTTTTACAAAAAAAAGTCCGAAAATTTTTTTTTCAATTTTCTGGCAAAGAAACTATTTTGTTTTTGTTATAACTCCTCCATTATTTGAGGTACGGTTATGAAACTTGGCCCGTTGATGGAGAAAGATATTTACAATAATTCTGTGTCTGAAAATTTTTGCTGCTTCTTTACGCTTTGAAACTGTAAGCGTTTTTATTTCAAATAAGAGTTTCTTTATCGATAGGCGTGACAGTGGGCGAAAATTTTCAGCCTATATATAGTAGAATTCCCGACCGACATAATGAAAAAAGACTTCACCAAAAAATCTTTACTAGTTTCCGAGATATATAAGTTTAAAGTTGATGCTGAGGAGCAGATTACGCTAAGCATTATGGCTTGAAATCTGTTTTGGTTTAAAGCGAATATCTCAGACAAGAGTTGGAATATCGAAATGAAATTTGGTGGGTACATAGACAAAGATATGGGCAATAATCCTAGAAGGCAAAAAAGCTTAATCACACATACAAAACTCAAAACTGTAAGCGTTTAAATATTAATTAGCCGTTTCTCTTAGACTGGACCTGGTAGTTTGCAAAATTGTTAAAACTGCTTAAAGCTGAATTCCAGCCCGACAGAATACCGAAAGTTTCATTCAAATCGCTTTACATGTTCCCAAGATATAGCAGTTTGAAGTTAACACTGTGGAGCATGTTATGCGGAGCGTTGTGTCTTAGAAAACATTTTGATTTTAAGCGAATATCTTCGCAAGGCGTAGAGATACGACAATGAAATTTGGTAGGATGATAGAAGGAGATATGGGCAATAATTCTGGAGGCAAAAAAGCTATAACGCTCATACAAAAAACAAAACTGTGAGCGTTTTAATAATAAATTGCAGTTTTTCAAGATGTGGGCGTGGCAGTGGGACGGAAACCAATTCAATACGTTTGAAGCCGAATTCCTGCCCGATCGATCACCGAAGGTCTCGTCCAAAAATCTCGTCTCGTTTTCGAGTTATTAAGCATTAAAAATAACTGTGTTTGGCATAAACACCTTCTACTCGATTATGTTCTCCTGGTGTTTTACAAAAAAAAGTCCGAAATTTTTTTTTCAATTTTCTGGCAAAGAAACTATTTTTGTTTTTTGTTTATAACTCCTCCATTATTTGAGGTACGGTTATGAAACTTGGCCCGTTGATGGAGAAAGATATTTACAATAATTCTGTGTCTGAAAATTTTTGCTGCTTCTTTACGCTTTGAAACTGTAAGCGTTTTTATTTCAAATAAGAGTTTCTTTATCGATAGGCGTGACAGTGGGCGAAAATTTTCAGCCTATATATAGTAGAATTCCCGACCGACATAATGAAAAAAGATTCACCAAAAAATCTTTACTAGTTTCCGAGATATATAAGTTTAAAGTTGATGCTGAGGAGCAGATTACGCTAAGCATTATGGCTTGAAATCTGTTTTGGTTTAAAGCGAATATCTCAGACAAGAGTTGGAATATCGAAATGAAATTTGGTGGGTACATAGACAAAGATATGGGCAATAATCCTAGAAGCAAAAAAGCTTAATCCCACATACAAAACTCAAAACTGTAAGCGTTTAAATATTAATTAGCCGTTTCTCTTAGACTGGACCTGGTAGTTTGCAAAATTGTTAAAACTGCTTAAAGCTGAATTCCAGCCCGACAGAATACCGAAAGTTTCATTCAAATCGCTTTACATGTTTCCAAGATATAGCAGTTTGAAGTTAACACTGTGGAGCATGTTATGCGGAGCGTTGTGTCTTAGAAAACATTTTGATTTTTAGCGAATATCTTCGCAAGGCGTAGAGATACGACAATGAAATTTGGTAGGATGATAGAAGGAGATATGGGCAATAATTCTGGAGGCAAAAAAGCTATAACGCTCATACAAAAAACAAAACTGTGAGCGTTTTAATAATAAATTGCAGCTTTTCAAGATGTGGGCGTGGCAGTGGGCGGAAACCAATTCAATACGTTTGAAGCCGAATTCCTGCCCGATCGATCACCGAAGGTCTCGTCCAAAAATCTCGTCCCGTTTTCGAGTTATTAAGCTTTAAAAATAACTGTGTTTGGCATAAACACCTTCTACTCGATTATGTTCTCCTGGTGTTTTACAAAAAAAAGTCCGAACTTTTTTTTTCAATTTTCTGGCAAAGAAACTATTTTTGTTTTTTGCTTATAACTCCTCCATTATTTGAGGTACGGTTATGAAACTTGGCCCGTTGATGGAGAAAGATATTTACAATAATTCTGTGTCTGAAAATTTTTGCTGCTTCTTTACGCTTTGAAACTGTAAGCGTTTTTATTTCAAATAAGAGTTTCTTTATCGATAGGCGTGACAGTCGGCGAAAATTTTCAGCCTATATATAGTAGAATTCCCGACCGACATAATGAAAAAAGATTCACCAAAAAATCTTTACTAGTTTCCGAGATATATAAGTTTAAAGTTGATGCTGAGGAGCAGATTACGCTTAGCATTATGGCTTGAAATCTGTTTTGGTTTAAAGCGAATATCTCAGACAAGAGTTGGAATATCGAAATGAAATTTGGTGGGTACATAGACAAAGATATGGGCAATAATCCTAGAAGCAAAAAAGCTTAATCCCACATACAAAACTCAAAACTGTAAGCGTTTAAATATTAATTAGCCGTTTCTCTTAGACTGGACCTGGTAGTTTGCAAAATTGTTAAAACTGCTTAAAGCTGAATTCCAGCCCGACAGAATACCGAAAGTTTCATTCAAATCGCTTTACATGTTCCCAAGATATAGCAGTTTGAAGTTAACACTGTGGAGCATGTTATGCGGAGCGTTGTGTCTTAGAAAACATTTTGATTTTAAGCGAATATCTTCGCAAGGCGTAGAGATACGACAATGAAATTTGGTAGGATGATAGAAGGAGATATGGGCAATAATTCTGGGGGCAAAAAAGCTATAACGCTCATACAAAAAACAAAACTGTGAGCGTTTTAATAATAAATTACAGTTTTTCAAGATGTGGGCGTGGCAGTGGGCGGAAACCAATTCAATACGTTTGAAGCCGAATTCCTGCCCGATCGATCACCGAAGGTCTCGTCCAAAAATCTCGTCCCGTTTTCGAGTTATTAAGCTTTAAAAATAACTGTGTTTGGCATAAACACCTTCTACTCGATTATGTTCTCCTGGTGTTTTACAAAAAAAGTCCGAAAATTTTTTTTCAATTTTCTGGCAAAGAAACTATTTATTTGAGGTACGGTTATGAAACTTGGCCCGTTGATGGAGAAAGATATTTACAATAATTCTGTGTCTGAAAATTTTTGCTGCTTCTTTACG
Source organism: Lucilia sericata (assembly GCF_015586225.1). Taxonomy (NCBI): domain Eukaryota; kingdom Metazoa; phylum Arthropoda; class Insecta; order Diptera; family Calliphoridae; genus Lucilia; species Lucilia sericata. The sequence goes on along the minus strand of NW_023994685.1, from coordinate 184,994 downwards.
CTTTGAAACTGTAAGCGTTTTTATTTCAAATAAGAGTTTCTTTATCGATAGGCGTGACAGTGGGCGAAAATTTTCAGCCTATATATAGTAGAATTCCCGACCGACATAATGAAAAAAGATTCACCAAAAAATCTTTACTAGTTTCCGAGATATATAAGTTTAAAGTTGATGCTGAGGAGCAGATTACGCTAAGCATTATGGCTTGAAATCTGTTTTGGTTTAAAGCGAATATCTCAGACAAGAGTTGGAATATCGAAATGAAATTTGGTGGGTACATAGACAAAGATATGGGCAATAATCCTAGAGGCAAAAAAGCTTAATCCCACATACAAAACTCAAAACTGTAAGCGTTTAAATATTAATTAGCCGTTTCTCTTAGACTGGACCTGGTAGTTTGCAAAATTGTTAAAACTGCTTAAAGCTGAATTCCAGCCCGACAGAATACCGAAAGTTTCATTCAAATCGCTTTACATGTTCCCAAGATATAGCAGTTTGAAGTTAACACTGTGGAGCATGTTATGCGGAGCGTTGTGTCTTAGAAAACATTTTGTTTTAAGCGAATATCTTCGCAAGGCGTAGAGATACGACAATGAAATTTGGTAGGATGATAGAAGGAGATATGGGCAATAATTCTGGAGGCAAAAAAGCTATAACGCTCATACAAAAAACAAAACTGTGAGCGTTTTAATAATAAATTGCAGTTTTTCAAGATGTGGGCGTGGCAGTGGGCGGAAACCAATTCAATACGTTTGAAGCCGAATTCCTGCCCGATCGATCACCGAAGGTCTCGTCCAAAAATCTCGTCTCGTTTTCGAGTTATTAAGCTTTAAAAATAACTGTGTTTGGCATAAACACCTTCTACTCGATTATGTTCTCCTGGTGTTTTACAAAAAAAAGTCCGAAAATTTTTTTTCAATTTTCTGGCAAAGAAACTATTTTTGTTTTTTGTTTATAACTCCTCCATTATTTGAGGTACGGTTATGAAACTTGGCCCGTTGATGGAGAAAGATATTTACAATAATTCTGTGTCTGAAAATTTTTGCTGCTTCTTTACGCTTTGAAACTGTAAGCGTTTTTATTTCAAATAAGAGTTTCTTTATCGATAGGCGTGACAGTGGGCGAAAATTTTCAGCCTATATATAGTAGAATTCCCGACCGACATAATGAAAAAAGATTCACCAAAAAATCTTTACTAGTTTCCGAGATATATAAGTTTAAAGTTGATGCTGAGGAGCAGATTACGCTAAGCATTATGGCTTGAAATCTGTTTTGGTTTAAAGCGAATATCTCAGCCAAGAGTTGGAATATCGAAATGAAATTTGGTGGGTACATAGACAAAGATATGGGCAATAATCCTAGAAGCAAAAAAGCTTAATCCCACATACAAAACTCAAAACTGTAAGCGTTTAAATATTAATTAGCCGTTTCTCTTAGACGGGACCTGGTAGTTTGCAAAATTGTTAAAACTGCTTAAAGCTGAATTCCAGCCCGACAGAATACCGAAAGTTTCATTCAAATCGCTTTACATGTTCCCAAGATATAGCAGTTTGAAGTTAACACTGTGGAGCATGTTATGCGGAGCGTTGTGTCTTAGAAAACATTTTGATTTTAAGCGAATATCTTCGCAAGGCGTAGAGATACGACAATGAAATTTGGTAGGATGATAGAAGGAGATATGGGCAATAATTCTGGAGGCAAAAAAGCTATAACGCTCATACAAAAAACAAAACTGTGAGCGTTTTAATAATAAATTGCAGTTTTTCAAGATGTGGGCGTGGCAGTGGGCGGAAACCAATTCAATACGTTTAAAGCCGAATTCCTGCCCGATCGATCACCGAAGGTCTCGTCCAAAAATCTCGTCCCTTTTTCGAGTTATTAAGCTTTAAAAATAACTGTGTTTGGCATAAACACCTTCTACTCGATTATGTTCTCCTGGTGTTTTACAAAAAAAAGTCCGAAAATTTTTTTTCAATTTTCTGGCAAAGAAACTATTTTTGTTTTTTGTTTATAACTCCTCCATTATTTGAGGTACGGTTATGAAACTTGGCCCGTTGATGGAGAAAAATATTTACAATAATTCTGTGTCTGAAAATTTTTGCTGCTTCTTTACGCTTTGAAACTTTAAGCGTTTTTATTTCAAATAAGAGTTTCTTTATTGATAGGCGTGACAGTGGCCGAAAATTTTCAGCCTATATATAGTAGAATTCCCGACCGACATAACGAAGAAAGATTCACCAAAAAAACTTTACTAGTTTCCGAGATATATAAGTTTAAAGTTAATGCAGAGGAGCAGATTACGCTAAGCATTATGGCTTGAAACCTGTTTTGGTTTAAAGCGAATATCTCAGCCAAGAATTGGAATATCGAAATGAAATTTGGTGGGTACATAGATGAAGATATGGGCAATAATCCTAGAAGCAAAACCCTTTATGCAAAACTCTAAACTGTGAGCGTTTAAATATTAAATAGCCACTTCTATTGTGATATTAACAATGATATGGAGACCAACACTCGGAATCAACAGAAAGTTGCTGTAAAGTTTTGGCTTTTAACAGTTTGAGTTTTCATCTAATAGTTTCGCAATTGTTTGAGTAGCGCATTTCTACGGGGTCGCTTAATTAAGAATAGTACGTTAAGATCTTAAGCGTTTTTTTAAAATCTGACTGAAACTTGGTAGCTTGATAGAGGAGAACCTAAAATGTTTTTAATATTAACAACAAGTAAAACTCTTAGCGTTTAAGTTTCTATGGATGAACTTGAGACAGAATACTTACCGTTTGATGTTAAACGTAAAATTAAACAAATAAATTTAAGAAAAGCACAATTATATTAAATAAAATGTGATGACAATTTTCTTTGATTGTTAAAAAAGACTGACAATGAAAAGCCTTTTAAATAAAATATACTTCATATACAATATTATAATTAGAAATAAAAAAAAATGGTTTTATATGTAAATATATACAGTGTTTGTGTAAAATTTCAAATAAATGTTGCAGTCAATTTTGTATTTGTGTCATTTGGAATTCTAGGATTACTGAAGCTTTAGCAAATGATACACTTGTTTATCCTCTTAAAAGCTTAATCTTAATCCTGAAAGTATTATAAACCAGATATTATGATTTTAGATTTAGATTAAAGGACCAATAATATGATTTATATTATAACGTATGTACCTCTAATACCACTCACTACAATTACGGGTTATTTAATTAGTATTATACTTTTCAAAAACAATTTTCTAAACATTTATAAGTACTAAACTACAACATTATAAAACAAAAGTATAATTCTCTAAATGTATAAATTTGTTCATATACATAAATTCTTCAAAGTTGTATATCAACTGCAAGACAAATTGAAATCGAAAACCCACCTCAAACTCTATAATTACAATCAAATACAAATTGTTAAACAGCAAAAACAACTCAAAAAAACTAAATTCACAACAAATTACAGAAAAATAATCAAAACAATTTGTTACATACGTTTATATTTGTATGTATATTTTTATAGCCGTAAGTAATTTAAGAATTCAATTTTTGCAGAAATTAACGAAAAAATCAAAAAAAAAAAAACGAGTGTAGAATTTGAACTACAAAAATGTTCAATTCACACAACACACAGCTGAGTAATTTGTTAATACCAAAATAAAAAAAAAGTTTCTACTCGCATTTATTAATAAAAAACAAAGACAACAAATCTAAAACAAATGACAATTTAAATGACCAATCAAATTAATCAAAATAAAGTTGAAAAAATAGTGTTCAAAACAAAATTTTCAAGTGTCTTTATTACAAATGTGGACAATTTTGAATGTTTAGTTATTTGAACTCAAAACGTTTAAGAAACGTTTTAAATTACACCTATGTTATAGATAGAGACTCAAGTGTGAACACAAAGTGGTAAATTTGAAGTTTAAAGAATGCAATTGAGACAGAAAAATTTTAAAATTTTAAACAGTAACCAGAAATATTGGATCCAGTTTATTTGCATAAGGTATAAGCACGACAAGTCACTGAGAAAAAGAAAAATACATACAGAAAATTCTCAAAAAACTTCAAAAGCTTAAAGTTTCAAAAAGAGAATGTTCAAATAAGTTTTCTATAGAAAATTTGGAAAGTTTTCTAAGAAAAACTTATGTTTTGTTTCTAGATAATGTGTGAGTAGTTTGCGTTAAATTATTTTATTTTATGTTATCGTTATTTTATGTTTCGAAAGCTTTACAACCCAAACATAAAAAGCTTTTTAATGAAAATCTAAAAAACTTTGTGATGAAAACTTTTAAAGTTTTCTAAAGGGAACTTTTGAAGGAATCTAAAGAAAATTTGGAAAATTTTCTAAGAAAAACTTTAAAAGTTTTTAAAAAAATCTTAGAAATTTTCCTAAAGAAAACATAGAATGTTTAGTTTAGTGTTCTAAAGAATTCTTAGAAAGAAAAGTAGAAAATTTCTAAAGAAAACTTAAAAAGTTCTCTAAAGAAAACTTAAAAAGTTCTCTAAAGAAAACTTAGAAAGTTTCCTAAAGAAACTTATACAGTTTTCTAAAGACAACTTAGAAAGTTTATAAAGAAAACTTTGAAAGTTTTTTAAAGAAAACATAGAAAATTTTTTAAAGAAAACTTAGAAAGTTTCCTAAAGAAAATTTAGGAAGTTTTCTAAAAAACTTAGAAAGTTTCCTAAAGACAACTTAGAAAGATTCTAAAGAAAACTTTAAAAGTTTTTTAAAGAAAACTTAGGCAATTTTATAAAGAAAACTTAGAAAGTTTTCTAAAGAAAAAAGAAAAGAAAGATTTTTAAAGAAAACTTAGAAAGTTTTTTTAAAGAAAACTTAAACAGTTTTATAAAGAAAACTTAAAAAGTTTCCTAAAGAAAACTTAGAAAGTTTCCTTAAGAAAACTTAGAAAGTTTCCTTAAGAAAACTTAGAAAGTTTCCTAAAGAAAACTTGGAAAGTTTCCTTAAGAAAACTTAGAAAGTTTCCTAAAGAAAACTTGGAAAGTTTCATAAAGAAAACTTAGAAAGTTTCCTAAAGAAAACTTAGAAAGTTTCCTAAAGAAAACTTAGAAAGTTTCCTAAAGAAAACTTAGAAAGTTTCCTAAAGAAAACCTAGAAAATTTCCTAAAGAAAACTTAGAAAGTTTCCTAAAGAAAACTTAGAAAGTTTCTAAAGAAAACTTAAAAAGGTATCTAAAAGTATCTAAAGAAAATTTGGGAAAAATTTCCAAGAAAAACTTGAAAAGTTTGTAAGAGAATCTTAGAAAGTTTTCTAAAGAAAACTTAAACAGTTTTCTAAAGAAAACTTAAACAGTTTTCTAAAGAAAACTTAAACAGTTTTCTAAAGAAAACTTAAACAGTTTTCTAAAGAAAACTTAAACAGTTTTCTAAAGAAAACTTAAACAGTTTTCTAAAGAAAACTTAAACAGTTTTCTAAAGAAAACTTAGAAATTTTTCTAAAGAAAACTTAGAAAGTTTTCTAAAGAAAACTTAGAAAGTTTTCTAAAGAAAACTTAGAAAGTTTCTAAAGAAAACTCATAAAGTTTTCTAAAGAAAACTCAAAAAGTTTTCTAAAGAAAATTTAGAAAGTTTTCTAAAGAAAATTTAGAAAGTTTTCTAAAGAAAACTTAGAAAGTTTCCTAAAGAAAAATTAGAAAGTTTTTGAAATCTTTTAAAAGAAAGCTTAGAAAGTTTCTAAAGAAAACTTATAAAGTTTTCGAAAGAAAGTTTAGAAAGTTTAGAAGTAAAGAAAATTTAGACAGTTTTCAAAAGAAAATTTAGACAGTTTTCTAAAGAAAATTTTTTAAAGAGAAATCTTTCTAGTGAAAAATAAGAAAGTTTTCTAAAGATTACTAAAAATGTTTTTCTAAAGAAACTTTGAAAATTTTTCTAAACAAAACTTAGAAGAAATTTGAAACTTAGAAAGTTTGCTAAAAAAAGTTTGATAAAGAAAACTGATTACATTTTCTACAGAAAACATAGAAAGTTTCCTAAATAGAACTTTATTTTCTAATAAAAATTGGAAGGTTCTCCAAAGAAAAGTTTTCTTAAAAAAAAAAACTTAAAAACAGAAAGCTTTTCAAAGAAAACGTTTCACAAAAAGCAACAGAAGTTTCCTATACAGAATTTCATTTTTACAAAATATTTAAAAATATAATGAAGTATTTAGGTGTTCTTTATAGTGGAAACCTGAAAATTCTTTATAAAAAATCTACAATCAAATCAACCATAAAAGAACTTTAAATCTAAAAAAATAGTTATATATTATAAACAGTTGTTCATAGCGAGAAATTGTTAAGAAATTTATACTTATGTACATAAAAATTGTTCAGCGCATTTTTTTGCTATTCAGCTGGAGTTTAGAGCGTGAAAACGTGACGTTACATTTAGCAGTTGTATGCGAAATTGAAATAAAAAATTATATTAAACACAAACATTTTAAAAAAAGTCTTAACATTTTCTTTTTTTTTAATATAAAAACTGCAAGTTTGTTGTTTTACAGACATTATTTTTTTGGTGAACTATTAAGTGCAATAATGAAAAAAGATTTTTTAGCGATTGGTTTGCTATTTTATTTGAATTTTATAAAACAAAATACACTACAACAACAAAAAATCCTACTCATACTCAAATTTATACTCAATGTTTGTTAATTTTTTTTTATTGTTTAAATTTCAGCTTGTTGTGTAGACGTTTTTTTACGGTTTTCCGAATTGTTTTGTATAATTTTCCAATTTAAATTAACTTTTTTTTCTAGTTGAGATTTTCCCAGGCATCGATAACACTAAGAGACCATATGAATTTAGTAGTTTTTGTTGTTGTTGGTAAGTTTTTTCTAAACATTAAAATTCGCCTGGACGTTTTTTTTTTGCACATTTTAAGATACAAGCTATGAATTTGAGTACGTGTATTAGAGTAGTTATTTAGTACCAGCCATGAATACCTGATAACTTTTCCGTTTTTTTGTTTTGTTTTTGTTTTCTATATGTATAGTTATATATAGTATTTTTTTGTTTATGGTTTATTGTGTTTTTTTTATAATGCTTTTTGTTGAGAATTTATTAAAGCTTGACTTAAGGCAATTTTATTGCTTGTTGTGTTGTTGTATCAGAGCAATTGTAGGCAATTTTGCCTTTGTGGTTGATTGTTAATTGATAATTATAGAGCCATTACATATTACTACTAGACAATTTTCTATAATTTTCACGCAACGCACTATAAATAATGTAAATTTCAACAATCTATTAACAATATTGCAAATTTTTTTTTTTTTGTAATTCTCTTTTTTTTAAGTATTTTGTTGTAATAATTGAAAAATTATAGAGAGACCGACAGATGTGTAAGAAGCATTGTTGAAAATTCAACAATTAATAATGATTGTATTTGAAAATTATTGTTTAACAATTCAGTATTTCACAATTCGTTAAAAAAATTAAGTGAAATTGTTGATTATTTTTGAATTTATAGAAAGCTTTTTTCTATTTAGAAAGCTTTGCTCTAATAGAGGAAATTTTTCTATATAGGTTTGTTTTGGCAAAGGGTTTCTTTACAGACAGCTTTAGTTTTCTACACAGCAAGCTTTGTCGTGAGGACAAAAGTTTTATGCATACAAAGTTTTGTCGTGAGAGAAAAAAAAATTTCTACACAGAATGCTTTGTATCACAAACGTTTTCTATACAGAAAGCATTATCTGGCAAACGTTTTTTTTTTTTTTTATTGGAAGCTTTTTTGGATGACAAAAGTTTTCTATATAGAAAGCTTTGTCTTTAGAAGTATTTTTGAATTTATAGAAAGCTTTTTTCTATTTAGAAAGCTTTGCTCTAATAGAGAAAATTTTTCTATATAGGTTTGTTTTGGCAAAGGATTTCTTTACAGACAGCTTTACGTGAGAGACAAAAGTTTTCAACACAGCAAGCTTAGTCGTGAGAGACAAAAGTTTTATGCATAGAAAGCTTTGTCGTGAGAGAAAAACATTTTCTACACAGAATGCTTTGTATCACAAAAGTTTTCTATACAGAAAGCATTGTCTGGCAAACTTTTTTTTTTATTGAAAGCTTTTTTGGATGACATAAGTTTTCTATATAGAAAGCTTTGTCTTTAGAAGTATTTTTTAATTTATAGAAAGCTTTGCTCTATATAGGTTTGTTTTTGACAAAGGATTTCTATACAGAAAGCTTTGTCGTGAGAGACAAAAGTTTTATTTATAGAAAGTCGTGAGAGAAAAAAAATTTCTACACAGAATGCATTGTATCACAAAAGTTTTCTATACAGAAAGCATTGTCTGGCAAACGTTTTTTTATAAAAAGCTTTATTGGCTCACAAAAGTTTTCTATATAGAAAGCTTTGTCTTGAGAGGTAAAAGTTTTTCTTTAGGAAGCGTTGTCCAAACAGATAAATATTTTCTATAGAGAAAGGTTTGTCTGTACAAAGTTTTTCTATACAAACATCTTTAACGTGATAGGCTGAAAGCTTTATTCTAACAGACAAAAGTTTTCTATAAGGAAAGTTTTGTCTTGACAAATAAAAGTTTTCTATATAGACAGTTTTACCTTTTACGGGTAAAAGTATTCTGTATAGAAAGCTCTGTTTTGACCAACAAAAGTTTTCTATGTAGAAAGTTTTGTTCAAACAGACAAAAGTTATTTCTATATTGAAAGTTCTTTTTTCGAACAGATATATAGAAACCTTTTTCTATATAAAAAGCTTTGTCTTGACAGACAAACAGTTTCTATAGAAAGCGTTTTCTTAATAGACAAACGTTTTCCATTTAAAAAGCTTTGTCAAATATTTTCGATATAAAAAGCTTTGTCAACCAGCAAAGATTAATTAAAAATACCTTTTTTAAACTTTCCCACACCACCATCAATAAAACCACAATTTATAATTTCTACACTTCCCCGCCTTAATGGGTTAATATGCAATTAATTCAATTAGAAAATAGATTGTATTAGTAATAAGTTGAAAATGTCTAATCGATTATAAATTACGGAAATTTATAATAATTATAGCATAAACTAAATACGACATATGGCTCAACGATGACAAACCATTGTCAAGATATTATAAATAATTTATATTTATAAAATATAGAAAAAATTTTCAACAAAACTAGCAAAGAAATACCAACACAAAAAAAGGAAAAAAACTGGACAACAACAATAGGGAAACAACAGAAATAAACTTTAAAATCAATTTATCAGTTTATGGAAAAAAATTGCCTAAAAAACACGAAATAAAATTGTAATAAAATAAAATGAAAATCAACTAAAAATATTGCTTAAAAAATAAAATTAATTATTTTAGCAAAATTTTTGGACACATTATTATGAAATATATATTTTTTTTGTACAGCAACAGAAAAAAACAAATTATGCCACACAGAACTTATAAATGAAAATTGCTTTACCGCCGCAACAGCAAAAACATAAACTACATAATAAAATAAACGTGTGTTTGAATGTTGCAAGTTGTAGATTTTTTTACCTTTGTTGCAACATAATTAATCAAAAGGTCATTTAGACAAGATATTTGGTTTCATAAGGCCTAAAGAGAGGTACACACATACACAAGCTCATACAACTAAAGTAATAAAACACTCACACACATGGTATTTTTGTAATATAAATTCTTAAGTAAGCAAGAGTTTTTTTTTGCATTATTTTCAAGAATGCCTGTGTTGCCTGTCTGTCTGTCTAACTGCCTGCCTCAATGGCAGTCATACTACTTACATACTCTCTGCTACATTCATGCCACCATACCACATTCACATTGGTATTGTAATAATTGTGTCAAATTGCCGCTAAAAATTAATTCATTTCCGACAGATTTCTTTTATTTTCATATTAAAAAAATATACTTCATTTTACTCTATGCATAAAGTATAAAAATGTTATAGATTCAAAAATCATTTGGGGGTTTCTTAAGTGCTACAATTGCGTTTGTTTTAATACATTTTTTTCTGCGAAACTTATATTTCTATTGTTGTCGTAGCGAAAACAAAGTTATCTGCATATGGCATCAAGAAGTTATTTTTTTTATTTATATTTTTTAATATGCACAATATTATTTCTAAGCTAGTTTTTCCCGATACATATACACAATATAAATATTTTCTGTTTTATTCATTTTGCCCACCGCCAACACTTTGTATGATTTGCTAATGCAACAAATGTAATGCTTCGAGTGTTTATTAGCATTACATTGCATAAAACACTGAAGAGAAAGAGAGGGTGAGAGTGGTAGTGAGAGGGAAAAAGGGAACGAAATAAATTTGTGAATACAAACATTTATATTTACGAATACAAATCGGATATCAGGATCGTAAAGAGAGGGGTAAAGGGGAACTCAACTAGGACTGAACTAAACTGAACTACAACTAAAATAGAACTGAACTAGAACTGAACTAGAACTGAACTAGAACTGAACTAGAACTGAACTAGAACTGAACTAGAACTGAACTAGAACTGAACTAGAACTGAACTAGAACTGAACTAGAACTGAACTAGAACTGAACTAGAACTGAACTAGAACTGAACTAGAACTGAACTAGAACTGAACTAGAACTGAACTAGAACTGAACTAGAACTGAACTAGAACTGAACTAGAACTGAACTAGAACTGAACTAGAACTGAACTAGAACTGAACTAGAACTGAACTAGAACTGAACTAGAACTGAACTAGAACTGAACTAGAACTGAACTAGAACTGAACTAGAACTGAACTAGAACTGAACTAGAACTGAACTAGAACTGAACTAGAACTGAACTGAACTGAACTGAACTAGAACTAGAACTGAACTGAACTAGAACTGAACTAGAACAGAACTAGAACTGAACTAGAACTGAAATAGAAATGAACTAGAACTGAACTAGAACTGAACTAGAACTGAACTAGAACTGAACTAGAACTGAACTAGAACTGAACTAGAACTGAACTAGAACTGAACTAGAACTGAACTAGAACTGAACTAGAACTAACAGAACTGAACTAGAACTGAACTAGAACTGAACTAGAACTGAACTAGAACTGAACTAGAACTAACTAGAACTGAACTAGAACTGAAACTAGAACTGAACTAGAACTGAACTAGAACTGAACTAGAACTGAACTAGAACTGAACTAGAACTGAACTAGAACTGAACTAGAACTGAACTAGAACTGAACTAGAACTGAACTAGAACTGAACTAGAACTGAACTAGAACTGAACTAGAACTGAACTAGAACTGAACTAGAACTGAACTAGAACTGAACTAGAACTGAACTAGAACTGAACTAGAACTGAACTAGAACTGAACTAGAACTGAACTAGAACTGAACTAGAACTGAACTAGAACTGAACTAGAACTGAACTAGAACTGAACTAGAACTGAACTAGAACTGAACTAGAACTGAACTAGAACTGAACTAGAACTGAACTAGAACTGAACTAGAACTAGAACTGAACTAGAACTGAACTGAAATAGAACTAACTAGAACTGAACTAGAATTGAACTAGAACTGAACTAGAACTGAACTAGAACTGAACTAGAACTGAACTAGAACTGAACTAGAACTGAACTAGAACTGAACTAGAACTAGAACTGAACTAGAACTGAATTAGAACTGAACTAGAACTGAACTAGAACTGAACTAGAACTGAACTAGAACTGAACTAGAACTGAACTAAAACTGAACTAGAACTAAACCAGAACTGAACTTAAACGAAACTAAACTGAAATAGAACTGAACTAGAATACAAATGCACAACAACTCAATTATACTGATTTTTTTATTAAAAAAAAATATCCTTAAGATTCATTTTGAAACCACCGCACTGTTTTCAATGGGCTAAAAATATAATTCATATCTTCATAATTTTTGACTTAATATTTTTTGCTGTTGTTATTTCAATTCTTTCAGTTTTTTGGTGGAAAATATTAACCATTGACGCTTTAACCTTATGTGAAGGCATATTTGTAAATAACAATCAATTGGCCGGGCCGACAACAACAGCAACAAGAACGCATATAACGGCTGTAAATGAAAAAAAGATACTCTACTCGGGTGTACGTAGTAATGCAACCCGAAAAAAATTCAAGTGTTGTGGCTGCTTGCAACACATTTTCCTCTGAAAGCACGCGCGCCACTCCCACTCAAGCGGCAGCACCTTTTTTGCTATTCGGATTTTTTTGGTTTAAGCAATAGCAACAAATGCAAAAAAAACGATTCTGAATTATATGTTTGACTTTGTTATTGTTATTTTAACTGTTGTTGTTATATTTATGATTTCAAAGCGATGAAAGATAATAATAATTTCAGCTGTGTTTGTTCGCTATATAAAGTTGTAGTCGTTTGGTTGGGCTATTTTCTTGATATACATATAAATATATTTTAAGCCAACTTGTTAACATAAATTTGCAATTAGTGTTTAAACCTAAACAATTGACTGCTTGGCTGTGCTGGCTGCAATGTCTGTCCGTCTGTTTATCTTTGGAAATCTAATAATTCCCCTGCGTTTAGTTTAGATTGTTTTTTCTTTTCAAAAGGGTTGGTAAGGGGGTAGATTTTGCTCTATAGCTATTTTCTTATGATTACATAGTAAACAATTTTTTTAATAAAAGCTGTGTTGTATACTAATTATTTCGTTTTGTATATTTATAAATTTCCGTTTCTTGTTTGAAAATCATACACACATTTATAAAATTTTATTAATTCTCCTGAGTATTTGTAATATTTATCTTGTATAAAAAATTATACAATTAACCAGCTGAGATTTTCTTTACTATTAGCTGGATTTGATTTGTCTGGATGTTTGTTTATTTGTAATTAAATACAGATAAAAATAACTAAATAATAATCGTGACATTAAATTACATTGTTAGTATTTAATTATAATTCTAATTGTAATGTAATTATAGTTAAGAGTGTATGAGAATGTGTGTGCTTTTATTGGTAATTTTAATTAATTTTAACAATTTGAATATAATTTGCGCATATTAATTAAATCATATTGGGTGTTGAGTACGTAAAGATTAGTATGAAAATAAATTTAACAAAATGAATTTTTAAATTGTGAGAATTTACTTTCGTGGGTTTTGAAACTGAAACGGAACGCGAGATATAGTTTAAGCTTGAGCTGAACGGGACCTAAAGATGGAATTAAACTAGAACTGAACTAGAACTGAACTAGAACTGAACTCGAACTGAACTAGAACTGAACTAGAACTGAACTAGAACTGAACTAGAACTGAACTAGAACTGAACTAGAACTGAACTAGAACTGAACTAGAACTGAACTAGAACTGAACTAGAACTGAACTAGAACTGAACTAGAACTGAACTAGAACTGAACTAGAACTGAACTAGAACTGAACTAGAACTGAACTAGATGAACTAGAACTGAACTAGAACTGAACTAGAACTGAACTAGAACTGAACTAGAACTGAACTGAACTAGAACTGAACTAGAACTGAACTAGACCTGAACTAGAACTGAACTAGAACTGAACTAGAACTGAACTAGAACTGAACTAGAACTGAACTAGAACTGAACTAGAACTGAACTAAAACTGAACTAGAACTGAACTAGAACTGAACTAGAACTAGAACTGAACTAGAACTGAACTAGAACTGAACTAGAACTGAACTAGAACTGAACTAGAACTGAACTAGAACTAACTAGAACTTAACTAGAACAGAACTGGAACTAAAAACTGAACTAGCACTGAAATAGAACAAAAGTAGAACTGAACTAGAACTGAACTAGAATTGAACTAGAACTGAACTAGAACTGAACTAGAACTGAACTAGACTGAACTAGAACTGAACTAGAACTGAACTAGAACTGAACTAGAACTGAACTAGAAGAACTGAACTAGAACTGAACTAGAACTGAACTAGAACTGAACTAGAACTGAACTAGAACTGAACTAGAACTGACTAGAACTGAACTAGAACTGAACTAGAACTGAACTAGAACTGAACTAGAACTGAACTAGAACTGAACTAGAACTGAACTAGAACTGAACTAGAACTGAACTAGAACTGAACTAGAACTGAACTAGAACTGAACTAGAACTGAACTAGAACTGAACTAGAATTGAACTAGAACTGAACTAGAACTTAACTAGAACTAAGAACGAACTGGAACTAAAAACTGAACTAGCACTGAAATAGAACTAAAGTAGAACTGAACTAGAACTGAACTAGAACTGAACTAGAACTGAACTAGAACTGAACTAGAACTGAACTAGAACTGAACTAGAACTGAACTAGAACTGAACTAGAACTGAACTGAACTAGAACTGAACTAGAACTGAACTAGAACTGAACTAGAATTGAACTGAACTAGAACTGAAGTAGAACCGTTTTAATACATTTTTTTGGTATTAAACTAGAACTAGAATTGAACTAGAACTGAACTAGAACTTAACTAGAACAGAACTGGAACTAAAAACTGAACTAGCACTGAAATAGAACTAAAGTAGAACTGAACTAGAACTGAACTAGAACTGAACTAGAACTGAACTAGAACTGAACTAGAACTGAACTAGAACTGAACTAGAACTGAACTAGAACTGAACTAGAACTGAACTAGAACTGAACTAGAACTGAACTAGAATTGAACTGAACTAGAACTGAACTAGAACCGTTTTAATACATTTTTTTGGTATTAAACTAGAACTAGAATTGAACTAGAACTGAACTAGAACTGAACTAGAACTGAACTGAACTAGAACTGAACTAGAACTGAACTAGAACTGAACTAGAATTGAACTAGAACTGAACTAGAACTGAACTAGAACTGAACTAGAACTGAACTAGAACTAAACTAGAACTAAACTAGAACTGAACAAGAACTGAACTGAACTAAAACGCAAATAGAACTAAACTAGAATTTAACCAGAATTTATGCCAAACGAGAGTTACATAAAAATTTTAAAATAAAGATTTCGAATTTCATCTTTTAATATTTTTGTTATAAAATCTGTCAAATTTAACCTTACTTGACGCCCTTTTTAAAAGTAAATTTTCTTGTTAATAATATTTACTTCTTAGGTAACACAAAAGCTCTCTAACAGCTGAAAAATTTCCATTTCATCACCTGCAAGTGTATCTGGTTAACAATATTGCAGCCATTAAGTTGTCACCACCCATGTCACCTACATTATGTTTTATGTCTTTCACTTTTATTTATTACTTTTTAACGCTCTCTCCCTCTCTATCTTGGTCGGCTATAAATATTTTCTAGCCAAAATATAAGCGAGAAAACAGCAAAATGTGTCATAAATTTTCCTTAAAAAACCCAAAAGTACCGGAGTATGTAGAAAAGTAATAATGTACAACAATTGTTGCAGTTTGTAGAAAAGTTGTGTTTTGTGTCTTGTAAGTATGTTTGATGCAGGAGTGTGTGTAGATGTTTAAAATGTGCTCCCTATTTTGACACCACTCATGTTTTCAACAGACAGCAAACAACAACATACAACACAATAATTTAAACAAGCTGCAACAAATATGTATAACAAACAGCAGTAACACAAACAACAACTGCAACAATAATAACATTTAAAAGTAGTAACAATAAAAAAAAGCCTACCAGCCATAGAATCAGCAACCAACAACAAACCGAACAATAAAACGGGGCAACTTGCTGGTAAAGTAGTTACTAGTACATAATATTGCCACAAATTTACTCATTAACTTGTTGACAGTTTAACTGACATTGGCGCCTATTCTCCCTCTTACATTAAGCCTTTATAATAATGCTGGTTATTGTAGTTGTTGCTGCTGCTGCAGCATTTTCTCCCTCCTGTTTTCTATTTATGGTTTGGTTTCTACTTTAGGTGGGTTGTGGGAGGGGAGTGTTAAATATAAGTTGCCAACTTATAGATGTTGTTGCAAAGACTTTGCTGCAGTTGTTGGTGTCATTACTTTGCCATACAACCATATTCTGTTCATATTCCTATTTTGGTTTATGAGAAGCCAATATGTCGTCGTTAAGTTTTGCCACATTGTGTGTAAATTGTTGGAGGAATGGGTTTGGGTCTGTCTATATAATTGGGTTGTATATAAATGGCTGCTGCTGCCATATAAATGTGTGCGTTTGGATATTTTTATAAACGAAAGTGGCAAGTGTTAAATGTCATGTAAACAATAATATTCTTAAATGTTCATTTAAGGATAAGTGACAACAGCAAAAGTCAGATGGTTTAAAGACAATAAATTATTTTGAAAATAGTATGAGTAAAATAAATCAGAAATGGTATTTTTACATAATAGTATATAACTGGTTTAACAAAAAAAATTATATAAATTGTCCAGATGGATTCTATAAAAAATCTCAACTACAAATTCTAATATGTATTAAAATTTACAAAAAAAAAGTCTATTTTAAATTAAACACCAAAACAATTATATTAATCACCATATTCAATCTATTTAACTCCCTCTTGCAAATTTAATTAAAATCTCAATTACTCATACGCACCCTATCAACTACAACATCAAACTTAAAACATGTAACACATTATTTTCAACTAAAATTTTTTTACACACAAAAACTATTTAAAAAACATTTATCATAAATCAATAATTTGCGACCAAAAATGAATAAAAACAAAAAAGAAAAACTGCAATTAAAATGTTTATTAAACATATTGGAAAAACATAAAAATCTATAATAAATTGTACAGCCTTTAAGCAAAAAACAACAAATTAAGACAAAATTACAAACATGTAACAAACAAACAAATAAATAAACAAGAAAATAAAATCTATTAAAAGTTTGATACTAAAGCTTGCACTCATATTCAATTCGTTTGTAAGTATGACCATATCAGACATGGTAAATCTGTAGAAAAGATAACAAACTCAACACATGTCAAAACTAATTAACAAAAGCAGACAACAAACACCAAGGATTAATATAAAAAAAAACGAAATAAACAAATAAACTGAGACACACTGTGGTACATATAAAACGAAAATTCTTTTTTAACACATAAAATGCGAAATAAACAACATTTTTTTTAAATTGTTTACCAACAATGTTGTATGAGTGTATTTTGAGATAGTGTGTCCAAACTCTTAAATTGAAGGAGTTAAGTCTTTTTTACAAAAAAAAAAGACTAAAAATAAAAACTTTTAAATCTCTCACTAGACTGGTAAACTAGAACTGAACTTGAACTCAATTTGAACTAGAATTGAACTAGAACTGAACTAGAACTGAACTAGAACTAAACTAGAACTGAACTAGAACTGAACTTGAACTGAACTAGAACTGAACTTGAACTGAACTAGAACTGAACTAGAACTGAACTAGAACTGAACTAGAACTGAACTAGAACTGAACTAGAACTGAACTAGAACTGAACTAGAACTGAACTAGAACTGAACTAGAACTGAACTAGAACTGAACTAGAACTGAACTAGAACTGAACTAGAACTGAACTAGAACTGAACTAGAACTGAACTAGAACTGAACTAGAACTAGAACTGAACTAGAACTGAACTAGAACTGAACTAGAACTGAACTAGAACTGAACTAGAACTGAACTAGAACTGAACTAGAACTGAACTAGAACTGAACTAGAACTGAACTAGAACTGAACTAGAACTGAACTAGAACTGAACTAGAACTGAACTAGAACTGAACTAGAACTGAAGTAGAACTGAACTAGAACTGAACTAGAACTGAACTAGAACTGAACTAGAACTGAACTAGAACTAAACTAGAACTGAACTAGAACTGAACTAGAACTGAACTAGAACTGAACTAGAACTGAACTAGAACTGAACTAGAACTGAACTAGAACTGAACTAGAACTGAACTAGAACTGAGTAGAACTGAACTAGAACTGAACTAGAACTGAACTAGAACTGAACTATAACTGAACTATAACTGAACTAGAACTGAACTAGAACTGAACTAGAAACTGAACTAGAACTGAACTATAACTGAACTAGAACTGAACTAGAACTGAACTAGAACTGAACTAGAACCTCGAACTAGAACTGAAACTAGAAACTCGAACTCGAACTGAACTAGAACTGAACTAGAACTGAACTAGAACTAGAACTAGAAACTAGAACTAGAACTGAACTAGAACTAGAACTAGAACTAGAAATGAACTAGAACTGAACTAGAACTGAACTAGAACTGAACTAGAAACTGACTAGAACTGAACTAGAACTGAACTAGAACTGAACTAGAACTGAACTAGAATTGAACTAGAACTGAACTAGAACTGAACTAGAACTGAACTAAAACTGAACTAAACTGACTAGAACTGAACTAGAACTGAACTAGAACTGAACTAGAACTGAACTAGAACTGAACTAGAACTGAACTAGAACTGAACTAGAACTGAACTAGAACTGAACTAGAACTGAACTAGAACTGAACTAGAACTGAACTAGAACTGAACTAGAACTGAACTAGAACTGAACTAGAACTGAACTAGAACTGAACTAGAACTGAACTAGAACTGAACTAGAACTGAACTAGAACTGAACTAGAACTGAACTAGAACTGAACTAGAACTGAACTAGAACTGAACTAGAACTGAACTAGAACTGAACTAGAACTGAACTAGAACTGAACTAGAACTGAACTAGAACTGAACTAGAACTGAACTAGAACTGAACTAGAACTGAACTAGAACTGAACTAGAACTGAACTAGAACTGAACTAGAACTGAACTAGAACTGAACTAGAACTGAACTGAACTAGAACTGAACTAGAACTGAACTAGAACTGAACTAGAACTGAACTAGAACTGAACTAGAACTGAACTAGAACTGAAATAGAACTAAACTAAAACTGAACTAGAACTGAACTGAAGAAATAGTTTGCGATGAAGACAAAAATCTAGGAAAATTCTCGACAAAGAGAATTTATCGTGAATTTGTGAAAATTAGTTTTTCTTAAAAAATAATTTATCGAATATATTCTTTCGCTGCACTGTATATCAAAGAGTTTAATGAATTTAACTGATCAACAACATAAGATACATACGACAACAGGAACAACAACAAAAACAACACAAAACGAGACAAGTTGTCAAACATCAGCCACCTACTGAGTAAATAAAAACACAAAAAAAAAATAAATAAGTAAAAAAACAGCAACAAAAGTCTTGTCTATAGAGGAAAAGGAAAAACAATCATAGAGACAAAAATAAAACTGTCAATTACTGTATTTTTCCTTTTTATTTTTCTTGGACAGGTCTCAATAAACACACACACACATACACATAAAACATGCACACACATTTGATGGATAAAAGATCAAGGCGAAAAAAATTCAAAGAATATAGAGAAAACCCCTTTTGAGGGAGGAGGATTGGTTGGGTTTGTATAAACTAAATTGATTACAACAAACGCTTGAATTGACAATTAACAACATTATGACTAGTAGCAGTTGTTTTTTGGATAGAAAAAAATTTATTTGTTTTTTTGGTATAAAAAACAAGTAAACAATGTCATCAATATCATGAGTAAATAATGAAAGAATAAAAAAATGGAATAGAAATGAAAGTTAAATGGAAATTTTAAGAAAAAAATTCTACATAAAAAATGGTTTAGTTTTCCATTTAGCAATATTTCTATCATCAAGAGTGTTGATGAAACAACTTAAGGCTATTTTTTTAGCAAAAAGAAAAACATAAAATTCTAACACTTGCCAGCCTGCCGATGCTGGATGTTGTTATTTTTTTTTTATGTATTTTTTTATCCTTTAAGTGTCATTTACCATGTGAGCAAATGTATTGGGTACAAAGTGTAAGCTGCTCTAAACTATTTAGTTTCATACATCCTGCCGGTAAAAACAAAATTTACTATAGTTTTTTGCCTTAACGATTTTTCTTACGCCTCAACTAGTGCATACTAGTCAAAACGGTAGTATTTGTATCTGTGTGTTGTCTAACTTAATTTGAGACATTTAGAAAAGTCGAAAAGGAATTTCCAGTATAACATTGCACAGTACTCCGACATGTTTATTTGATGTGAGTGTGTTTGTGTGAAAAAATATCCTTTGGTTTGTTCAATGAATTTTTTTATTACTTATTCTCTGTTATTGGGTTTGTGTCTTTAGGCCATGGTTTATAAAGTCAGTTAGTCATTTACACCACTAGAGGAGTTATAACGCAACACAGCAACAAACAAAACGACTAAATTGTTATCACTTTTTTCTGCTACTCTCGAATGCATAAATGTCCCTGCAACCAAAGGCATTATTGGGTAACATCAAGGAAAAAAATAGCAAAAAATGAAATGAACTTATCGTATGGGGGAATAAAAACTACAGCAAGTTTTGATGCATGATGATGGCATTAAAAAAGGACTTTGGTCAGTTTTGAATAATTGTGTGAATGTAAGGGGTTGGAGAAAAAAAAAATGGTTGAATGTGGGAAAATGTAAACTATATTTTGTGTTAAAGGATTTTTTTAACTGGTTTAAGTTGAAATGGGTTAGAGGATAAGGTATTTAAGTTTTATGTAGATTTTGTTTTTTTTTTTTTTTTTTTTTTTTTGACATATGACACTGTTTAGAAGTAAAACAATGTAATAACAAATGTTTGCAACACTTGTCGCAAAGATATTACAAACAAATCCTTTGAAAAGAGAATTTACAAAAAAATAAAAATATAAAAAGTGAATTCTTCGAAATTTTTCTGTAATAAGATTATTTGTTAAAGAAAATTTTTAAAAAATTTTATTGCAACGAACATATTTTATAAAGAGAAGATTTTTCGTAATTAAAAATCAATCCGAATAAACTTTCTATAGAAATTTAACGAAAATTTTCTATAAAAACTAAGATTCTTTAAGTTTATCAAGGTGAATCGATTACTTAAAATAGAGTTTTAAACGATTAATCGAATAAAATTAATCGATTATTAAAATATTTTTTATTAAATGTTTGAATTTTTGTAAAATTAAATGGCTTCAAGAATTTTTCAAAAAAAATTATTCGAATACTTTTATCAGTTAATCATAATCGATTACAAAAAAATGAAATAAATAGTTCGACAAAATCATAATTTATTAACAAAAACTACATTTTTAAGCAATTAATCGAATATTCGTCAAAATTTACAATTAAATACATTTTTTGCAAATTTTTTTTTTTCAATTGTCGAATAATTTTGATCTATTAATCGATTAAATTTACCATGAAATAATGTTTTTTTTTTTGTGCAAAAATTTTAGTCGATTAATCGAATTATTTTATTCAAATTACGGTATTATATTAATTGATATTTTTGAAATAGTTAATCGAATAATTTTAATCGATTAATAACAAAAATTTTCCATGAAATAAATTCTTCTTTAAAATCGCAATTTATGAACAAAACCAAAAACTATTATCACAATTTTTGTCATATTTGACAAAATTTATAAGAAATTTTTTCAATCGATTCGTCTTGGAAACTTTTTTTACCAAAATTATAATTTTAAATTTCAAACATTTAATGGAGTTTTTCACCAAAAATGTTTGGCAAAACTTATATTTTGTATCAAAGATTAAGATAATAGATTAATCAATTATTAATCGATATTTTCAAACATTTTAATCGACTAATCGAATAATTTTAATCGACTAATCGAATAATTTTAATCGATTATTCGAATAATTTTAATCGATTAAATTGCAATGAAAAAAATTGCTCCACAAAATCGTAATTTAAAAACAAAAACTAAATTTGTGGCACAATAATTAAATAATTTTAACCGATTAATCGAAAAGCTTTAATAAAATCATTCGAAAATTTGTTCAATAAATTAATTTTACACTCAAAGTTACAATTTAGTAAATTGCGGACTCTTTCAGCCTTAGAATTTATTGTTATAAGAATCCTAATGAACTTAGTAAGGATGGGTTGAGTGCTGTTGCGTTTTTCGGTCCTCTATTTAAGTGATCAGAAACGTTTATTCTTTTTCTTTGTTAAATTTCTGAACTTAGTAAGGATGGGTTGGATGCTGTTGAGTTTTTCGGTCCTCTATTTAAGTGATCAGAAACTTTTTCTTTGTTAAAGTTCTAACAATTCATGTTAATATGTAAATATTTGCTTCTAACGTTTTTGGTTTTTTTTGTTCTCACAATTATATCAAATTTCGCTCTAATATTATTTACATGTTTAACAACCATAAAATATGTATGAAAAATAAATATTGAGACAAAATAAAGGAAAGAAATTAAAAAAAACTAACAAGCAAACTGAAATATGCAACTTTAAATAAAAAGCCGCCTCATATTAAAACAGCATATAAATAATTCAATTTACTGTCTTGTATCGTAAACAACATATTAACAGTGAACAGCTATAAAAAAATAGTATAATCGAGAAACAGTGAAACAAAAATGAAAATACTTAAAATAAAATTAAAATTCCTTATTTTAAAAAAATACATATGTTAAACGCAACAAAAACTTTTATTTATCATAATATGTAGTTTTAATTTTTTCTAATCTGCTTCCCACTGTGCATTATATGATTACAGACAAAAAACGGCATGTGTAAAACCACTATATATGAATGGAATGAAAAAAAAAATACAAAATTACATACTAAAGACTTCATTCAATGCGCTGCACTGCATTACATACACACTGCCGCGAATACTTTTCAATCGTTCACATTCATACTTATGTGTATAAAGGTCTGTCTCTCTCTCTGTCTCTAACTATATCTTTCCAAGACGTAGAACAAGTTGCATTTTTAAACGCATAATAATTGATCAATTTACTAGTTGACAAGTGTGCTTTGGCGCTGCTTTATAAATGATTTTTTTCTTTATTATTTTTCTGCTTAAAGAAAAAAATTATAATGTAGAAATAAATATAAATGTACCGGGAAGAGTAGGGGAGATAAACTAAAAGACCCAATAGGAATAGATTTAAAAATCAATCACTTTAATAGAAAACATAAGATATTTGGTACAAACAAAGTCTTAAAGGAACTTTAATAATATAAGGGTTAAAATAAAACTTTTTGAAAGTTCCCCCGTTTCCTACCGACACATTTAGCACCATAGAAAATAATATGTTATATACATACACATATATTCATAGTCATATTAACAATATATAAAAGTAAATAACTTTATTATTTTTATCTATGTTTAGCACATTAAATTCAAATACACTAGACTCAAATAAAACCTATGAAACAAATTTAAAAAAATTTTCTACTAAAACAGACGCAATGGAATGACATTGTGAATTTGCTGGGGTCCGCTGCTATTACTATTGTTGCTGTTACACATAAAAATACAAGCGCATAGACAGGCCCTGACTGTAATGATTAAGAGCTATTGGGGATTTATAAGAAGAAAATTTATTGAAAATTTTTTATAAAAATAATTATAGAAAAGAAAAAATATCTTAGATTTTTTATAAAAAAAACATTTGCTTAAAATTTCCTATAAAAAGAAAACTTACCGAAACCTTCTTCAAAAAGATATATTTCATAACAAGAGAATTTATCCAACTTTTTTTTATAAAATGAAATGAGAACTGATCGATGATAACGGTTTTTATAGAAAAGTGAACGATGATAAAGTTTTCTACAGAAAACTGTACGAACTTAAAGTTTTTTTTTTATAAAAAACAATCGATGAAACTCGATCGATATTAAAGTTTTCTATAGAAACTTGATCGATGTTAAAGTTTTCTATAGAAAGTTGATCTATGATAAAGTTTTCTAAAGAAAACTGATCGATGATAAAGTTTTCTATAGAAATTTCATCGATGTTAATGTTTTCTATAGAAACTTGTCGATGTTAAAGTTTTCTATAGAAACTTTATCGATGTTAAATTTTACTGAAGAAAACTGATCGATGATAATAATTTCTATAGAAAGTTGATCGATGATAAAGTTTTCTATAGGAAACTGATCGATGATAAAGTTTTCTATCGAAAACTGATCGATGATAAAGTTTTCAATAGGAAACAGATTTATGATAAAGTTTTCTAAAGAAAACTGAACTATGATAAAGTTTTCCATAGAAAACTGATCGTTGATAAAGTTTTCTATCGAAATCTGATCGACGATAAAGTTTTCTATCGAAAACTGATCGGCATTAATGTTTTCTATAAAAGATAACAGACGTTGAAGTTTTCAATAGAAAACTGATTAATGTTTCTATAGAAAACTGATCGATGATAACGTTTCCTATAGAAAACTGATCGATGATAACGTTTTCTATAGAAAACTGATGGGCGATAATGTTTTTTATAAAAGATAACCGACGTTGAAGTTTTCCATAGAAAACTGATTAATGTTTCAATAGAAAACTGATAGATGTAAAAGTTTTTTGTAGAAAACCGATCGATGTTAAAGTTTTCTATAGGAAACGATGTAAAAAAAAAAATGTATAGGAAACGATGTAAAAGTTTTGTATAGAAAACTGATCGATGTTAATTTTTTCTTTAGAAAACTGATCGATGAAAAAGTTTTCTATAGAAAACTGATCGATGATAAAGTTTTCTTTAGAAAACTGATCGATGAAACAGATCGGCGATAATGTTTTCTAGAAAAGATAACCGACGTTGAAGTTTTCTATAGAAAACTGATTAATGTTTCTATAGAAAACTGATCGATGTTAAAGTTTTCTATAGAAAACTGACCGACGATAAAGATTTCTATAGAAAACTGATCGACTATAAAGTTAACTATAGAGAACTGATCGACTATAAAGTTAACTATAGGAAACTGATCGACCATAAAGTTTTGTATGGGAAACTCATCGACGATAAAGTTTTCTATAAAAAACTATTCGATGTTAAAGTTTCCTATGGCAAACTGATCAATGTGAATCGAATTCGAATTCTGCTTAAATCCCAGATTTTTCTTTTAATATATGGTTAATATGGAAACCCTTACATATTTACAACAATTCTATGTCCATTTTAGATCTACAGAAAAAAACCAACACAGACGGCTTTACGAGAATTTTACGCTTAATTTAACAAGAATTGCTTTGAAGCTGTCATAATTTCAATTGACAAACACGATTTAAAAAAAAAATCAACAGCAGCATGATAAACACAATCATTGCAACTATACACTAGCAACCAAGTAAAAATAGACAATAACTAACTGCAAAAAAATCAACAATTTTTTTGTAGACGTTCTATAAAATTGTAAAGAAAAAACAACACACAATAGTATAACAAAAATTGACCTTGTCATCAACATCATTATGTGACGCCAGTTAAAAGTGACAAAGTGTTAATATGACAAGTTATTTTTTTTTAGTTTTTGTTTTTCACATACACAATTCTATTAACAACAAAAACAAACACAAATACATATAGTGAAAAATGTGACAAAAAAAATAGGGAAAACTTACCTTATGGGCTCTGATGGGAGCGCCCTCTGAACAAGCTAATGTGACGTCCACCAGACTCTCGTCCTGTAGTAATTGACTAAACACCCCTAACAGGTTGGATTGATGATTGTTCCACCTCAAGCAGTAGTGCTCACTGCCCATGTCGGTGACAGCTTACGCTGCTGAAAATTTATAAAAAAAAGCAAAAAATTAGAAAATATTTTTATTATTTTATTAAATCTTAAGATATGTATTCTAATTTCGGTTAAGATCGCTATAAATCTTTTTAAATGTATAATAAAAATCACGGAAATTGTAATTTAATATGTTTTCTAAAAATTATTTTGTTTTTTCCACTTCTTAATACCTGCTCCTCTCTCTCTCTCTATCACTCTCCTAGACCGAACATATTGCAAGCATACATATGCAGTTTTAATGCAGGCATATTAGTTTATATTAAATATGCATACGTAATTTGAAATACAACTTTTTTTTCTTTTGCGCACGCGCGTGTTCGATGTCATGTGGTGTTTACACGTTTTTGGTGTATGGAGTGTTAAACGAAATAAAAAAAATTCATACAAAAATCTTTTATGCCATATAGTTTTTCCACATAAGTTTTGTTTAATTTGTATTTAAGTTGTGGTAGTACTTATTGTATGGACAGACAGGCGGACAGACGGACATATATACCAACATACTTGTATAAAAATATCACTCGTTTATACATTTTGAATTTTATTTAAATGCTTGTTACGTTTTGCATTACATTGCAATTTAATTGCATTTAAATGTCTAGTAATTGATATGCAAACATAAAATACACATTCAAATAAATTCATACAATAATTTTCATTTACAGAGTTTTTTTCTTCAAGACATATTAACTTACACATACATTTATGGTTACAAACATTAATCATACAGAAATGTTAGCAATTTTAAGCAGAATTTTTTTAACTAATTTTCTTAATGGAATAATATCGATGTTAAAGTTATCTATAGGAAATTGGTTGTTGACTAAGTCTTGTAGAGAAAACCAATCAATGTGGCAGTTTTGTTTAAGGATATAGATCGATGTTAAAGTTTTATAGAGAAAACAGATCGATGTTAAAGTTTTCTATAGAAAACTGATCGATGTTATAGTTTCTGTAAAAAAATGTTCGATCTTAATATTTTTTATAAAAAACTTTGTTCTATAGAAAACTGATCGTTTTATAAGCTTTCTACAGAAAACTGATCGCTATTAAACATTTCTGCAGAAAACTAAACGTTGTTAAAAGTTTTTTAAAAAAAATAGATCGAAGTTCAAATTTTCTATAAAAAACTGATCGACGTTAAAATTTTCCATAGAAAATTGATCGATTTTGATGTTTTCTAAAGAGTACTGAACGATGTTTTCTATAGAAAACAGATTGCTATTAAAGTTTTTATAGAAAACTGATCGAGGTTAAAGTGATCGGTGTTAAAGTTTTCTATAGATCAGTTTTCTATAGAAAACTTTAACATTGATCAGTTTTCTATAGAAAACTGATCGATATTAAAGTTTTTTATAGAAAACTGATCGATATTAAAGTTTTCTATAGAAAACTGATCGAGGTTAAAGTTTTCTATGGAAAACTGATAGAAGTTGAAGTTTTCTATAGAAAACTGATCGATGTTTAAGTTTTCTATAGAAAACTGATCGATTTTTAAGTTTTCAATAGAAAACTGATCGATGTTTAAGTTTACTATAGAAAACTGATCGATGTTTAAGTTTTCTATAGAAAACTGATCGATGTTGAAATTTTCTATAGAAAACTGATCGATGTTGAAATTTTCTATAGAAAACTGATCGATGTTGAAATTTTCTATAGAAAACTGATTGATGTTATAGTTTTCTATAGAAAACTGATCGATGTTTAAGTTTTCTATAAAAAACTGATCGATGTTTAAGTTTTCTATAAAAAACTGATCGATGTTTAAGTTTTCAATAGAAAACTGATCGATGTTGAAATTTTCTATAGAAAACTGCTTGATGTTATAGTTTTCTATAGAAAACTGATCGATGTTTAAGTTTTCTATAGAAAATTTATCGATGTTTAAGCATTCTATAGAAAACTGATCGATGTTTAAGTTTTCTATAGAAAACTGATCGAAGTTTAAGTTTTCTATAGAAAACTGATCGATGTTTAAGTTTTCAATAGAAAATTGTTCGATGTTTAAGTGTTCTATAGAAAACTGAACCTGATCGATGTTTAAGTTTTTTATAGAAAACTGATCGATGTTTAAGCTTTCTATAGAAAACTGATCGATGTTTAAGTTTTCTATAGAAAACTGATCGAAGTTTAAGTTTTCTATAGAAAACTGATCGATGTTTAAGTTTTCAATAGAAAACTGTTCGATGTTTAAGTGTTCTATAGAAAACTGAACCTGATCGATGTTAAAGTTTTGTATAGAAAACTGATCGATGATAAGGTTTTTTATAGAAAACCGATCAATGTTAATGCTTTCTACAGAAAACTGATCGCTGTTAAAAAGTTTTCTGCAGAAAACTGATCGAAGTTGAATTTTGAATTAAAAACTTATTGATAACAAAGATTTCAATACAGAACTAATCGAAAACGAAAGCTTTTTAAAGAAAATTGATTTTATTATTATTATTATTTTTTTTTTTTTAATAACATAAAAAAAAAACTTTATTTAATGCCCCTAATAATTCTCATAAAATTCTCATAGGATTATCATCAGAAAGACCAAAAATCAAAAACAATGTCTTACTACCCACTCCAACATTGTTGTTAACATGGTCCCAAACATATGCATACCAAAAGACGTGTCGGTAATTTTAAGAGGATTTCAATTAAACTTGTGCTTTAACAAACAAACCCTGGAAAAATACAACAAACATATTTTTGCAAATTTGCAACAGGTAATTAATCAACATGTAATAGAAAAGATCATGGAATAATTGAAATTAAATTGAAACATACAAAACCTATAGAGAGAAAAACGTACAAGGATCGATTCTTCACACAACAGTTAACATCAGAGATCTAAGAAGTCATGAGAATTTCAATGAATTGTAAATTTAACTCAAACTTAAACTTGGAGTTTAATAACATGACCTCAGTGAAAGAGCATATGCCTTCTTCTATACGTTTGTATGTATTTACATAAAATTTATTACTCTGCTAGAATTTTTTTCAAAATTTTATTCCTCTCTATGTTCATGTTGCAAGTTGTAGGCTGTTTATGTACATAGCATGTATAAGTGTTTTGCAGGTTCGTTGGTATGTTGTTGACTAAATAATTGTGTTGCATTGCAATTTGATTCATTTTAATTATGCGTGTTGTAAAACAGAAAAGACGAAAAATAAACGGACATATTATAGACCAGATCTAGAAATGAAAGGCCACCATAAACAAATAAAATTGAGAGAAATAAAAAAGAAATAGTTGTGAATTTAAGTTTAAATAAAGGATGTTAAAAATAAGAGAGAAAAATAAAATAAATAAAAATATATATTACTAATTTTTACAGCCCCATTTATTGACGACTATTGTTAGAAGTGAATGGCTTTGGAATTTTGAGCACTGAGAGAAAATTGGTGAAATAAAATTAGATAAATAATTTTCTACTTATTTTGAAAATTGATCGGTAATTGTTCACAGAATTCATTTTCTGTAAAAATTTAAAACTGTTTATAGAAAACAGTTCAATATTAATATTTTTTATAGACAAAGTGATCGATGTTAAAGTTGTCTGTAGGAGACTGATCGATGATAAAGTTTTTTATAGAAAACACATTGATGATAAAGTTTTCTATAGAAAACTGATCGATGATAAATTGTTCTATAGAAAATTGATCGATGATAAAGTTTTCTATAGAAAACTGTTCAATGATAAAGTTTTCTATAGAAAACTGTTCAATGATAAAGTTTTCTATAGAAAACTGTTCAATGATAAAGTTTTCATATAGAAAACTGATCGATGATAAAGTTTTCTATAGAAAACAGATTGATGATAAAGTTTTCTATAGAAAACAGATTGATGATAAAGTTTTCTATAGAAACTGATCGATGATAAAGTTTTCTATAGAAAACAGATCGATGATAAAGTTTTCTATAGAAAACAGATCGATGATAAAGTTTTCTATAGAAAACAGATCGATGATAAAGTTTTCTATAGAAAACAGATCGACGATAAAGTTTTCTATAAAAAACTGATCGATGGTAAAGTTTTCTATAGATCGATGATAAAGTTTTCTTTAGAAAACTGATCGATGATAAAGTTTTCTTTAGAAAACTGATCGATGATAAAGTTTTCTACAGAAAACTGATCGATTATAAAGTATTCTACAGAAAACTGATCGATGATAAAGTTTTCTACAGACAGCTGATCGATGATAAAGTTTTCTACAGACAGCTGATCGATGATAAAGTTTTCTATAGACAACTGATCGATGATAAAGTTTTCTATAGACAACTGATCGATGATAAAGTTTTCTATAGATAGCTGATCGATGATAAAGTTTTCTTTAGAAATCGATCTGATCGATGATAAAGTTTTCTATAGACAACTGATCGATGATAAAGTTTTCTATAGAAAACTGATCGATGATAAAGTTTCCTTTAGAAAACTGATCGATGATAAAGTTTTCTATAGAAAACTGATCTATGATAAAGTTTTCTATAGAAAACTGATCGATGATAAAGTTTTCTATAGAAAACAGATTGATGATAAAGTTTTCTATAGAAAACTGATCGATAATAATGTTTTCTATAGAAAACTGATTGATGATAAAGTTTTCTACAGTCAGCTGATCGATGATTAAGTTTTCTACAGTCAGCTGATCGATGATGAAGTTTTCTACAGACAGCTGATCAATGATAAAGTTTTCTATAGACAACTGATCGATGATAAAGTTTTCTATAAAAAATTGATCGATGATAAAGTTGTCTATAGAAAACTGATCGATGATAAAGTTTTTTATAGAAAACTGATCAATGATAAAGTTTTCTATAGAAAACTGGTTGATGAAAAAATTTCCCATAAAAAGCTGAGCAGTGCTAAAAGTTTTCCTTAAAAAAATTCTTCCCGTGTGATTTGTGCAAAAAAGGAAAGACATACAACATGTTTAAGACCTACAAGTACAAGTAAATAAAAAACGAAATGAGAAATGAAAAATCACATACTGAGGCCTCAAATTACCAACAATCATTGAAAAGTTACGATCACAGGAATGAATATTAAATAAAATAAAAAAAAACGCAACAACGCGACCGTCATCAAACCCTCTACTTATTTTCTGGCTTTTAGGAGAAAAATCAACTCAAGTGCAGTGTTGTTGTGCATGGTGATGATCTTTTACCACCGTCACAATCACCAGAGCTAAGAAAGCATACGTCCACAGACAGACAAACATGTAGGCAATCATACAAAGAAATGAACAAACCAAGCAACGAACCAAACATCCAAGTAAAGGAACATATATATAAGTAGATCCAGAATTGTATGTCTGTATGTGAGTGTGTAAATTTATTTGTACTCGTCGACAAGAGTGTAATAAATGCATTTTTAAGTGCAATTTGCAAAACAAGTGCTGCACCGACGCATGCCACATAATAAATTGCGTTTAATGTTTTTAAGTTTAGACTGATTTAACTAACATGCACTCTTGAGTTTTCGGTCGTCTGGCTGGTTAGTTGGCTGGTTGGTGGTGGTGGTGATGATGGTTGGTGTCTTTGACTGATGATGACTTTAAAATTCCCAAGATTCATTTTTATTTTCTTTTGAATATATTTAGTTTCTTGGGGACTGTTTGTTTGGAGTTTCATTTTGGTATTCAGATCAATGTTTTAATTTTATGAATCTTTTTTTAATTAGAAATAATAAATTTGTTATTTAGTTGAGTTTAAGCTTGTTTTCCCGTTAATAAAATTAAATATTTTAATTGAAATTTTGTCCATTAAAAAAAATTTATGTTTAGTGTTAATTTAAGTTCTGTTAGGTGACCTCTTGCTTATTGCTGAAATTAGTTTTTTTTAGGTTTTTTTTTTTGTTATAAATTCATAGACAGACTGTTGCCATATGTGTCTTTAACATTTGTATAAAATATTCATAAATTAATGTTAATTTCTTAACTAAATAAACTCAGACGACTAAAAAGTGTGTAAATAAATTTTTGCGTAATATTTTTCTTTTTTTTTTACTATTTATTAGACAGTGTGGGGGTGCTAAAATGTGAGAACGAAGGGGAAGAGGGGTACAAATTATTTATGATATCAATAACTTTAAAAACTTTTAACACACTTCTCTTGATTTCATATTTTGAGAATTATTCTAAGGAACATTCTGTAGAAAATCTTTCATATTATAAAACATTTTCTTTAGACAAATGTTCGATGCTTAAGTTTTTTTCAACAGAAAACTGATCAATGTTATAATCTTCTACAGAAAACTGATCGATGCTAAAGCTTCTTCTACAGAAAACTGATGGATGTTGAAGTTGTCCATATAAAACTAATCGACGTTTAACTTTATATAGAAAACTCATCGATGTTAAAGTTTTATATAGAAAACTGATCGTGGTTAAAGTTTTCTATAGAACACTAATCGAGGTAAAAGTTTTCTATAGAGAACTGATCGAGGTTAAAGTTTTCTATGCAAAACTGATCGAAGATAATTTTTTCTATAGAAAACTGATAAATGTTAAAGTTTCTACAGAATACTGATCGAGGTTAATGTTTTATATAGAAAACTTATCGAGGTTAAAGTTTTCTATAGATCACTGATCGAAGATAATGTTTACTATGGAAAACTGATCAAGGTTAAAGTTTCCTATAGAAAACTAATCGTGGTTAAAGTTTTCTTTAAAAAGTGATCGTGGGTAAAGTTTTCTTTAGAAAACTGATCGAGGTTTAAGTTTTTTAAAGAAAACTGATCGAGGTTAAAGTTTTCTATAGAAAACTGATCGATGTTGAAGTTTTCTATAGAAAACTGATCGATGGTAAAGTTTATTATAGAAAACAGATCAATGAGAAAGTTTTCTATAGAAAACTGATCGATGGTAAAGTTTTCTATAGAAAACAGATCAATGAGAAAGTTTTCTATAGAAAACTGATCGATGGTAAAGTTTTCTATAAAAAACTGATCAAGGTTTAAGTTTTCTATAGAAAACTGATCGAGGTTAAAGTTTTATAGAGAATACTGATCGAGGTTAATGTTTTATATAGAAAACTGATGGAGGTTAAAGTTTTCTATAGATCACTGATCGAAGATAATGTTTTCTATGGAAAACTGATCAAGGATAGA
This sequence comes from Lucilia sericata, assembly GCF_015586225.1. Taxonomy (NCBI): domain Eukaryota; kingdom Metazoa; phylum Arthropoda; class Insecta; order Diptera; family Calliphoridae; genus Lucilia; species Lucilia sericata. The sequence goes on along the minus strand of NW_023994685.1, from coordinate 152,389 downwards.
GTTTCCTATAGAAAACCGATCGTGGTTAAAGTTTTCTTTAGAAAAATAACCGTGGGTAAAGTTTTCTTTAGAAAACTGATCGAGGTTTAAGTTTTGTATAGAAAACTGATCGAGGTTAAAATTTTCTATAGAAAACTGATCGATGTTTAAGTTTTTTATAGAAAACTGATCGAGGTTAAAGTTTTCTATAGAAAACTGATCGATGTTAAAGTTTTTTATAGAAAACTGATCGATGTTGAAGTTTTCTGTAGAAAACTGATCGATGTTAAAGTTTTTTATAGAAAACTGATCGATGATAAAGTTTTCTATAGAAAACCGATCGATGTTAAAGTTTTCTATAGAAAACTGATCGATGTTAAAGTTTTTTATAGAAAACCGATCGAAGTTAAAGTTTTCTATAGAAAACCGATCGATGTTAAAGTTTTCTATAGAAAACTGACCGATGTTAAAGTTTTTTATAAAAAACTGATCGATGTTTAAATTTCTATACCAAACTGATCTATGTTAAAGTTGTCTTTAGAAAACTGATCGATGTTAAAGCTTTCCATAGAAAACTGATCGATGCTGAGGTTTCTATAGAAAACTGATCGATGATGAAGTTTTTTATAGAAAACTGATCGATGTTGAAGTTTTTATAGAAAACTGATCGATGTTGAAGTTTTCATTAGAAAACTGTTCGATGTTTTCTGTTGAAAACTGATTGATGTTAAACTTTTCTATAGAAAACTGATCAATGTTAAACTTTTTGATAGAAAACTGATCATTTCGAGGTTAAGATTTTTGTTGAAACTGATCGATGTTAAAAATTTTATGTGGAAAATTTTTGTTGAAAATTTTCCTTTTATTGTTACGCCTTTAAGTTTTATCACATTGCCTCTATGATGATGAGACAGAAAATTATTAAGGTGCGTTTCAATATTCACTGACACATGTCTGTTGCAACAAGTCATGGTCGTTTCAGTTTTGTAGCTAATTTTTTGTGGTATCTTCAAGCATGTAGCCAGAGTCTCTGTATGTTTTTTTTTTCTAAATATAATTACTTATTTTTACATTTATTTTAATGAATATTCATAAATAATACAATAATTGATGAAACTATATCTATGAACAAGACATCATATAGTAAATTAAGAAATTATTAGCAAACAAGTATAGAAAAGCTTGTTAATTTTGTGTGTTGAGGTTGAGGATGAGACTTCAATCATTTTGTCTTTTAGTTTTTAATCATGCGTTATTAGAATTTATTAAATTGCAATTATTATAGCCGTTGGCAGAAATAAATCAAAAATGTACAAAATATGGTTTCTTAATATGTGTTTATGAAAAAATTGTTTTAAACGGTCTTTTTTTTTTATTATTTAAAAGCCACCAAAAGGCAGTTGTTACATATGTTTTTTACTACGTTCAGCACTATAATTAACAAATTAGTAGATTTTGCTGGAAGGTTAATTATAGTTAGTAAATTGTTGTTCAATTTTTTGTTTTCCTTGATAATGGTTTATATGGGGAAAAATATTTATAAAAACAAATGGTGGGAATTGGAAAATATAGAATATTTGTAAGATGAGTAGATCTCAGACTACTAACGAATTTAGAGATATTAGTCTCTAAATTTGTTGGAAGTACCCCTGTAAAATATGTATTTCTTGTTTGTTTATTCAAACACATGATTTATGTCTTAATTTTAAAACCTTATACTTGTAGCACTTCAATAATTAACAATTTTTTTTATTTGGTATATTTTCTGTATGAATTTTTTTTCAAATGGTTCATTTTAACAACTAGTTAGCCGCAAGAGTAATTTGAAAGTTTTTCTTTCCTAGGTGTTAATTTGAAAATCAGGCGTGGGATATTAAAAACAACATTTTCCCTATAATTAACGCATGCGTGCGTAAATTTGCACAAAAAAGAAAAAAAGAAATAATTACAAAACAGAAGCTAAATAAATTATTACTGTCTAAAAACTAATATATTTAATGAAAAATATTGCCACAACAAAAGTTTATAGCAAAAGGAAGGGATTTAAAGAAAAATTGCAAGAAACCGCAAACCGCTTGAATTAATTTTTTAAAATGATTTCCCAAAAAAGTGATTTGTGTTAAAAATATTCTAAAAAAATTCTACAAACTGTACTCTGGCTTAAAATACTGAAATGAAAATATTATTAAAACATGCAAATTTAATTTACATATGCAATAAGCGTAAATTTTTTCACTATTTTCTTTTATAATTTCCAGAAGTCTTTTATAAAATAGTGGATAACTAGGATTTCAAAAAATTGTATATGAAGTGAAAAGTGTGAAATACTACAAATAACTTCAAAGCAAAACTACAGTATGAGTATCTGTGGATAAAACTAACCCAGCGATATTATGACATTATCTCCGAAAAATATCAATTAATTCCTCTTATAATCTATAAAATTTACTACAGAGAAACTTTCAAATATTAAGAGAAATTCTATATAAAACTATTTAAGTTTAGTTATAACAAATCAATCGAAGCTCCTTGCTAAAGTCTACTATAAAACACTGATCGGTTGTAAAGCTGTAACTGATCGATATAGAATAGATATAGAAAACATATGGCCGATAATGTTTACTATAGATTAGTGATCGCTATTTAAGATTTTTACAAATAGAAACTAAAGTTTGATCGAAGACAAAGTTTTCAGAGATCGAAATTAAACATTTTTATAGAAAGTTGATCGAGTTTAAAGTTTTTATAGAAAACTGATCGATATTACAGATTTCTAAAGAAAACTGATCGGTGTTAAAGAATTCTATTGAAATTATATTTATATCAAACTGATCGAGTTTAAAGTTTTATATTGAAAACTTAACAATATTTAAGTTTTATATGAAAACTGATCGACCTGAATACTGATCGTTGTTTAAGTTTTCTATAGAAAAGTGATCGATGTTAAAGATTTCTGTTTTAAATTAAGCTGTAAAAAACTCGGTCGGTGTTAAAATTTTCGGAAACTGATCGATATTAAACAGGTCTATAGATGCTAAAGTTTCTTATAGAAAACTCTTAATGTTTACTATAGAGAAGTGATGGCTATTTAAGATTTATATAAAACTGATCGTTTAATATCTTATAGATCGAATAAATAGAAACTAAAGTTTGATCGAAGACAAAGTTTTCAGAGATCGAAATTAAACATTTTTATAGAAAGTTGATCGAGTTTAAAGTTTTTATAGAAAACTGATCGATATTACAGATTTCTCAAGAAAACTGATCGACGTTAAAGTTTTCTATTGAAATTATTTTTATATAAAACTGATCAAATTTAAAGTTTTATATTGAAAACTTAATGATATTTAAGTTTTATATGAAAACTGAACGACCTGAATACTGATCATTGTTTAAGTTTTCTATAGAAAACTGATGTTAAAGTTTTTTATAGAAAACTGATGTTAAAGTTTTTTATAGAAAACTGGTAATGGTTAAAGTTTTCTATTGAAATTATTTTTATATAAAACTGATCAAATTTAAAGTTTTATATTGAAAACTTAATGATATTTAAGTTTTATATGAAAACTGAACGACCTGAATACTGATCATTGTTTAAGTTTTCTATAGAAAACTGATGTTAAAGTTTTTTATAGAAAACTGGTAATGTTTACTATAGAGAAGTGATCGCTATTTAAGATTTTTACAAAACTGATCGTTTAATATCTTATAGATCGAATAAATAGAAACTAAAGTTTGATCGAAGACAAAGTTTTCAGAGATCGAAATTAAACATTTTTATAGAAAGTTGATCGAGTTTAAAGTTTTTATAGAAAACTGATCGATATTACAGATTTCTTAAGAAAACTGATCGACGTTAAAGTTTTCTATTGAAATTATTTTTATATGAAACTGATCGAGTTTGAAGTCTTATATTGAAAACTTAACGATATTTAAGTTTTATATGAAAACTGATCTACTTTTAAATTCTCTATTGAATACTGATCGTTGTTTAAGTTTTCTATAGAAAACTGATCGATGTTAAAATTTTTTTGACAAAACTGATCTGTTTTAAATTTTGCTGTAAAAACCTCGATCGATGTTAAAATTTTCTTAGGAAACTGATCGATATTAAAGATTTATATAGATCTATGTTTGATTTCTAGAAAATGCTGATCGTTGCTGATCAATGATTAACTTTTCTATTGAAACTGATTCATGTATAAGAATTCTATTGAAAACGTATTGAATATTTTCTATGAAAAACTGATCACTCTTAAAGTATTATATAGAAAACTGATCGTTGTTAAAGTTTTTTATTCAAAAATTATAAAATTTTGTTTAAGAAACTGATAGCTGTTAAAGTTTTCTTTGCTTAAGTTTTCTTCAGAAAACTGATCGCTGTTGATGGTTTCTTTAAAAAAACTGATCGCTGTTGTAGGTTTCTTTAGAAAATTGATCGTTGTTTAAGTTTTCTTTACAAAACGGATTGATGTTAAAGTTTTCTTTTGAAGACGGATCGATGTTTAGTTTTATATAGAAAATTGATCTATGGAACCAGTTTTTTGTCTAAGATTTATAATGAAAACTGATCGTTTGAAAATTTGTTTATGGAAAACTGATCGTTAAAATATTTTTTATAGAAAACTGCTTACTGTTTACTGCTATTTATTTATATTATTTCATTTACAGCCAATTATCTTAATGTTTCTATTAAAATTTAATGTTTTCATTATTAGTTTTTCTCTCTAACAACTAACTAATTACTCAAAATTCAATTTCCATAAATTTCGTTGGGTTATCATTTTTGTAGCGTGCAGTAAATTATGGCTAAAATTCGTAGCAAAAAAAACTTTAAACATGGTTATACATTTTTTTGCTGCATTTTTATTTTGTTTAGTTTTCAACGTTAAAGTAATTTTTCGCACCAACTGTTTTAATTATATTTGTTAACACAAATGAGAAAAAACACACACACAAAAACAAAGTCAAATTATTTATATTTGGTTTTATAATTTTTTGGTTTTATGGATGAAAATTTTATTTTACCTATAAATTTTTCTGGCAACCACAAAAAAAAAAAAAACAGACGACGCGTCGTCGTAGTCGTTGTTGTGGAAGATTACAACATTTAAGTAGGAATCTCCATAAACAACCTTGCATCTTAATAACGAGTGTGCACGTTCTAAAAATTAAAATAGTTATAAAATAGTAACACTTTTTTGTTCAGCAGTTTTCTAAAATATTATTTTTAAGTATTTGGTTGCTGTTTTAGATAACGATCTAGTTTTAGATTATTTTTTCTTTTCAGTTCCAAACGAGAAAGTGATCATCAGACAAACATCTGTGTGTTTTGTTGTTGATTTTCAAATTGTAAACTCTGCAAGAGATTTGTTGCTGTTTAGTTGTGATCGTACACATTTTGTGTGTGTGTGTGTGTGTGTTTTTTTCCTTTTTCAAAGGCCACATTTAAATATCAGACAGTAATTTTTCTATTTATTTGTTCATTGGTTTGACTATGTTATAGTCAGCTCAGTTTTGTTTTATTACATTACATTGCATTTGTTTGTGTGTGACTTTTAGCGCTGTTGGCTGTTTAGCAGATTTTTTAAAATCGCAAAAAAAAAAAAACAAAAATTACACTCGAAATAAATAATATGTTCCTATTAAAAGAATATTGCAGGAAAAATTTCTACATCAAACAGAAGCTTTATAAAAACTGACCGATGTTAAAGCATAAAACTGATCGATGATACAGGTTTAAGTTAAATAAATATTAAAATTAAAGTTTTCTATTGAAATATGTACGATATTTATGTTTTCTATAGAAAACTGATCGAAGTTAAAGTTTTCTGTAGAAATCTGATCGATGTTAAAGTTTTCTACAGAAAATTGTTCGATGTTTAAGTATTCTATAAAAAAACTGATTGATGTTTAAGTCTTTTATGGAAAACTATAGAGAACTGATCGATGTTAAAGTTTTCAATAGACAACTGATCGAAGTTTTCTATAGACAACTGATCGAAGTTTTCTATAGACAACTGATCGATGTTAAAGTTTTCAATAGACAACTGATCGACGTTTTTTATAGACAATTGATCGAGAAGAAGGTTTTCTATAGAAAACTGATCAATGTAAAGTTTTCTATAGAAAACTGATCGATGTTAAGTTTTCTATAGAGAACTGATCGATGTTAAGTTTTCTATAGAGAACTGATCGATGTCAAAGTTTTCTATAGACAACTGATCGATATTAAGGTTTTGTATTGAAAACTGATCGATATTAAAGTTTTCAATAGACAACTGATCGAAGTTTTTTATAGACAACTGATCGAGAATAAAGTTTTCTATAGAAAACTGATCGATGTTAAATTTTTCTATAGATAACTGAAAGATGTTAAAGATTTCTATAGAAAACTGATCGATGTTAAGTTTTCTATAGAAAACTGATCGATGTTAAGTTTTCTATAGAAAACTGATCGATGTTAAGTTTTCTATAGAAAACTGATCGATGTTAAAGTTTTCTATAGAAAACTGATCGATGTTAAAGTTTTCTATAGAGAACTGATCGGTGTTAAAGTTTTCAACAGACAACTGATCGAAGTTTTTTATATACAACTGATCGAGATGAAGGTTTTCTATAGAAAACTGATCGATGTTAAGTTTTCTATAGAGAACTGATCGATGTTAAAGTTTTCGATAGAAAACTGATCGATGTTAAAGTTTTCTATAGAGAACTGATTGATGTTAAAGTTTTCAATAGACAACTGATCGAGGTTTTTTATAGACAACTGATCGAGATGAAGGTTTTTTATAGAAAACTGATCGATGTTAAAGTTTTCTATTGATAACGGATAGATGTTAAAGTTTCTATAGAAAACTGATCAATGTTAAAGATTTCTATAGAAAACTGATCGATGTTAAAGACTTCTATAGAAAACTGATTCATGTTAAGTTTTCTATAGAAAACTGATCGTTAATAAAGTTTTCTATAGAGAAATAATCGATGTTAGAGTTTTCAATAGACAACTGATCGATGGTAGAGTTTCCAATAGACAACTGATAGATGTTAGAGTTTCCAATAGAAAACTGATCGAAGTTTTCTATAGAAAACTGATAGGTGATAAAGCTTCTATAGAAAGCTAATCGATGTTAAAGATTTCTATAGAAAACTGATCGATGATTAAGTTTTCTATTGAGAACTGATCGATGTTAGAGTTTTCAATTGACAACTAATCGATGTTAGAGTTTCCAATAGGCAACTGATCGAAGTTTTCCATAGAAAACTGATCGATGTTAAAGTTTGCTATAGAAAACTGATCGGTGTTTAAGTTTTCTATAGAAAAATATCGATGTCTACGTTTTTTATGTAAAAGTTTGCTATAGAAAACTGATCGATGATAATTTCTATAATTTTCGATACAAACCCGATTGATGTTAAAGTTTTACATATTCTATAGAAAACCAATTGATGTTAAAATTTTATACAGAAAACCGATGATTGATGTTTACGTTTTCTATAGAAAACCGATAGATGTTTAAATTTTCTGTAGAAAACCAATCGACGTTAATGTTTTTTATAGATAGACGATCGAGATTAGAGATTTTTATAAAAAAACTGATTGATGTTAAGGTTTTCTATAGAAAACCGATCGAGATTAAAATTTTCTATAGAAAACTGATCGATGTTAAAGTTTTCATGGGAAAACTGATCGATGTTTAAATTTTCTATTGTCTAAAAAACTGATCGTTATATACGGAATACAGATCTTTACCAAAATTTCCTATAAAATGTCAGTGAAAATTTTATGAGTGTAATTTTTCAAAACTATAACAACAATAAAACAAATCTTAACTGTTTCTTTATTTTCAATGATGTAGATTTTTTTGTGGCAATTGTTTTCTATTTGCATCTATATACATATTCATATATAACAAAATTTAACCAATTCGCATAAATATACCACTTACGTTAGCTAGACAGACATCGTGATCTGTACACAAAGTGTTTAATATGACCAAGACTAACAACACATTACTCTTCACTCTCTCGCTCTGCAGTCTCGTAAGTCTAAACTAAAGTAGAGATTTTTAGAAAAGCAAGTGTCTATTTGAACGATGACTTTAAACATTAAGCTTAGTTGACCTGTCCAGGTATATGAGTGCGTGTATGTATGTGCGAGGCAATTTATTAAACTAAAAAGTGCAATATACAAATACGAATATAATCGTAGTTTACTGTGAACAAAATGAATGAGAAATAGAAAAAAATATATACATATACAACGCATGCTGTGCGTACTGCAATAAATCAACATTTTATTTGTTGAAATAAATCTGCACTTTATTGCTTCATTATTATGCGAAATTGTTATTTATGGCAGCAGGAAGTAGAACAGAGAAAAAAAATATATATAACACTTCTATATTAATACATACGCACGGCTCGGAGATTTGCACAAATGATGTACTATGGGTCAAATTGTCAGATAATCTATTGAAAACTGATCGACAATGTGTTGTGTAAAGAACTGATCGGGTACAAGGTTTTCTATAGATCGATCATGTTTTTTTTATAGAAAATTGATCGATGATAAAGACTTTAACAGGAAATTGGTTAATGATAATCATTCATATAAAGTTGTTAAAGTTTTACATAAAAAACTGATCACAGACAAAGTTTTCTATAGAAAACTGATCGCCAAGAAAATTTTCTTTAGAAAACTGATCGCTAAGAAAGTTTTCTTTAGAAAAGTTTTTTAATAAAGTTGTTATAGAAAACTGATCACTGACAAAAGTATCCTTGATCCCAAACAAGGTTTTCTCTAGGTAGATCGTTGTATAAATTGTTGTTAAATGCATTTTTATTTACAATATTTTGAAATTCTTACCCATAGTGCACAGGTGCTCATATACACAGGTTTCTAATGATTTTCTTTCTACCCGATGATCACAAACAAATAACTTTTTATATGTATGTTCAATTTCTAAAACCATCTAATCATTCTCTGATCTTGTCTTTAACAAATTCTTTTCTTTTTTTTAAACCACTATTTTAACGTGTTTTTTGCTCACGTGGTTTTATTTTCCTAAATAACAGAAAAATCAATCAAATTTTGTTTGTTCATTATTCTTTTATACAATAGATTCATTATAATTGTTTGGCATTTTAATGTAATATCGAATTTTCTTTTTATTATGATTATTTTCTGATTTGAAAGCTTTTTTCATAAGTAATAATGAGTCTTAACAGGATTTAAAAGTTTTATGTTTGAAATATAAAAGAAGAAACAAATTTTGCTCAGTCATAGCCATTAGTTATCTCTGAATGCCCAAGTCTAAAGGATTTTAAAGCATATATTTTTATAGTTTTCTATATTTTTTTATCGCTAAAGATAATGCGTAATACTGGTAGTGAATGACCAGCGTTTTATTGCCAATGTGTCATAAATTGTATATTTGTAAAGAAGTTTTTTTTTTGGCGAAAGAGTTAAGGGGTTTTCTTTTTATTGTGGAAATTGGCTATTTTAAAACATTTTTCAGGAATTTGAAATTTTGCAAAATTTCTATTACAACAAAAAATATTTCTTTTAAAACTAAAAATTTTTTATATTTTTTTAAAGAGAATTACGAAAATATTCTATTGAAACAAAGAATTAAAAAAAATTCTATTAAAACAAGACATTTTGAAAAAATTTAAATATTAAAACATTTTATATAAATTTCTATTGAAACAGAAAATTTTGAAAAATTTTCTATTGAAACAGAAAATTTTGAAAAATTTTCTATTGAAACAGAAAATTTTGAAAAATTTTCTATTGAAACAGAAAATTTTGAAAAATTTTCTATTGAAACAGAAAATTTTGAAAAATTTTCTATTGAAACAGAAAATTTTGAAAAATTTTCTATTGAAACAGAAAATTTTGAAAAATTTTCTATTGAAACAGAAAATTTTGAAAGATTTTCTATTGAAACAGAAAATTTTGAAAAATTTTCTATTGAAACAGAAAATTTTAAAAATTTTGAAAAATTTTTTATTGAAACGGAAAATTTTGAAAAATTTTTTATTGAAATGGAAAATTTTGAAAAATTTTCTATTGAAACAGAAAATTTTGAAAGATTTTCTATTGAAGCAGAAAATTTTGAAAGATTTTCTATTGAAACAGAAAATTTTGAAAAATTTTCTATTGAAACAGAAAATTTTGAAAAATTTTCTTTTGAAACGGAAAATTTTGAAAAATTTTCGTTTGAAACGGAAAATTTTGAAAAATTTTCTTTTGAAACGGAAAATTTTGAAAAATTTTGTTTTGAAAAGGAAAATTTTAAAAAATTTTGTAATATTTTATATTTTTTTTAAATAAACTATTTCTTTGATATAAACCCCTGCTGCTGCTGCTTTATGCTATTCCTGTGTATTTTTTAGTTTTGTTTGAAATTGTTTAGTTTTTTTTTTCAATTATAAAATTGCTTAAAGCTCATTTAATTATAGAAATCAATTTAGAAATATGTTTTGTGGCCGTAAATAAATGTAATTTATTATTAATAAGTTGTTTTGTTTGTAATATTTATGGAAAATATAGGCTTTAAATTAAAAGAAAAAGTTGAAATTGTAAAAGACAAAGACTTCTTTTGCAAAAGACTTAAGAACAGATCAAGTAAAATTATTAATAGTCATATTAAAGTGCATAACCATGTACCAATAGTCACAAATCCATAAAGCTAATTTAAAAAAAAAAATTTGCTCCCCCTTCTCCAGAGTAATTTGATTTATTTAACATTGACTAATAAACAAAACATGATTTTGTATGAAATTAAATGAACAATGAAAAGCAGTTACAATAACAATAAAAAACACTAACAAAATTGCACTTAAACTTAAATATAGTGGTTAAAAGTGCATTTGTAATGCTCATGTACTCGCACTCTTACTTACGTAGTAAATACATACATACATAGATAAGTAAGTATATTGTTGGCTGTTGGTATATTCGTTACACTAATTAAAACTGACGAGAACGTGCAACATTAATAACAACAATAGTGGCAACAACGTAAAAAACAACGCGTGAGTTACGCAGGAAGTGATTGCAAAATAAAGCAGCAACAGCAGAAAAAATACAAAAGGTTACCAGCAATTGCTGCTACTTTTTTATTGTTGCTATTTAATAGACTTGACTTGGAAAGCACCAACAACAATAACAACAACAAGTCAGTGGTGTTCAAATACACATCATTACCACTTCCAAGTGTTTGAATGTGTGTAGTAGTACGTACTAGTATCTATGAGTGTAAATAATTCGCATTGTTGCACAGTGGTATAGGAAAAAAAAAAGAGGGAAATAATTCGGTAACTTCTAAACGGTTAATCCGATTTTAATGAAATTTGGTATGCACAAAGAGGAGGTGTTGTCGAGTTTAGGTTTTGAATTTGGACCTTATAGGCCAACCAGGGGCCCGGCGGGGGGTCCTCAAATTAGGACACCTCGGCTATGTTAAATTTTTAAAACGATCCTATTTCTTCATTTGAGTTCCGATTTAAAAAAAATTTCGTATATAGAATCTCCTCATCGAGCACTATAAAAAATGTCGTCGTAGCAGTAAATTATCTCTTATAGTTTAGGAGATATTCGCATTTGAATATTAAAATTTTAAAATTTTTACCGTCCTTACTTTAGTTTTTTTGATAATAGCAGGTCCAAATATTTCCGATTTTCGCCATTTTTTTTATTTGCTTAACAACAAGTTTATATACCAAGCAGTGAAAGAATTATGTAAAAATCATGACTGAGTCCAAAGTTATAGGCATTTAAATTTAAAAAATTAAAAAAAGGCGATTTTTTGACATTTTTTTGGGAAAAAAGTATCTTTTTCTTTTTAAGTTATCTAAAAAGTTTCTAAGAAGATGTATATAGAATTTATACTTTTTGGAAAGCTGACTTTACATAAAATACGATAAATGAAACAAAACCTAAAAATTTTTGATACCGAGGGGACCAGGTCCATCCAAAAAAACCCTATTTTTTATGGAAAATTAAATTTTGAGCAAAAATTCTCAAATCGCATAGTCGATATCAAATTATAGTGACCTGTTTTATATGACCCAATAAGTTCTTAATCATTTTGTAACGGGTTTCGATAACCCCGCCCCTGGTATGGATATAATAGGCAAAAAACCAAAAAATCCCATTTTTGGGATTTTTTAAAACTTTTTTGGGAATTCCGGGATTTCTAATAAGAAAATTCGAAATTTTTATTTAATTTTGGATTTTGAGTAAAAAAATCTACCTAACTGTAAAATTTCATCAAAAAATATTCATAAATAAAATTTTTATTGCAATTTGAAAAATTTGTATCTTCGCAAAAACTGAATAAAAAACATTTTTTAATTTTTTTTAAAAAAAGTATTCCGCGAATTTTTTAATTTTCAAAAATTATATACAGTTTTGAAAAATAGACAAAATTACCTTTCCATTGATATATAACATGCCTACCTAATGTTTTTTAAGTGACAAATTAATTAGGGAAAACTCAACATCTTTTAGAAAATTTACCTAGCACTATTATTTTCATCCATATATGTAACAAATTTAAGAGTTAACCTTATGGATGAAAATAATAGTGCTAGGCAAATTTTCTAAAAGATGTTGAGTTTTCCCTAATTAATTTGTCACTTAAAAAACATTAGGTAGGCATGTTATATATCAATGGAAAGGTAATTTTGTCTATTTTTCAAAACTGTATATAATTTTTGAAAATTAAAAAATTCGCGGAATACTTTTTTTAAAAAAAATTAAAAAATGTTTTTTATTCAGTTTTTGCGAAGATACAAATTTTTCAAATTGCAATAAAAATTTTATTTATGAATATTTTTTGATGAAATTTTACAGTTAGGTAGATTTTTTTACTCAAAATCCAAAATTAAATAAAAATTTCGAATTTTCTTATTAGAAATCCCGGAATTCCCAAAAAAGTTTTAAAAAATCCCAAAAATGGGATTTTTTGGTTTTTTGCCTATTATATCCATACCAGGGGCGGGGTTATCGAAACCCGTTACAAAATGATTAAGAACTTATTGGGTCATATAAAACAGGTCACTATAATTTGATATCGACTATGCGATTTGAGAATTTTTGCTCAAAATTTAATTTTCCATAAAAAATAGGGTTTTTTTGGATGGACCTGGTTCCCTCGGTATCAAAAATTTTTAGGTTTTGTTTCATTTATCGTATTTTATGTAAAGTCAGCTTTCCAAAAAGTATAAATTCTATATACATCTTCTTAGAAACTTTTTAGATAACTTAAAAAGAAAAAGATACTTTTTTCCCAAAAAAATGTCAAAAAATCGCCTTTTTTTAATTTTTTAAATTTAAATGCCTATAACTTTGGACTCAGTCATGATTTTTACATAATTCTTTCACTGCTTGGTATATAAACTTGTTGTTAAGCAAATAAAAAAAAATGGCGAAAATCGGAAATATTTGGACCTGCTATTATCAAAAAAACTAAAGTAAGGACGGTAAAAATTTTAAAATTTTAATATTCAAATGCGAATATCTCCTAAACTATAAGAGATAATTTACTGCTACGACGACATTTTTTATAGTGCTCGATGAGGAGATTCTATATACGAAATTTTTTTTAAATCGGAACTCAAATGAAGAAATAGGATCGTTTTAAAAATTTAACATAGCCGAGGTGTCCTAATTTGAGGACCCCCCGCCGGGCCCCTGGTTGGCCTATAAGGTCCAAATTCAAAACCTAAACTCGACAACACCTCCTCTTTGTGCACACCAAATTTCATTAAAATCGGATTAACCGTTTAGAAGTTACCGAATTATTTCCCTCTTTTTTTTTTCCTATACCACTGTGTGTTGTTTGTCAGTTATACTCTCGTATTATCATTACAATTATTATTAGTATTAGTGTTGTTGTTGCTGTTAAACAACTAGTAGTAATAAACAATGCAAATGCACATGCGCAGCAGTTTTACCTTTCACCACTGTGTGGTGTTTTGTGTACTGGATTATATAAAAGAGAATAGATACAAAATATATTTGTATAAACGTGTAAAGAGTTTACACGGCAAATTTTTATAAAAATATTGGGAATTAAAACAGCATGTTTGGCTTAAATCAAAATCCATTTAGAAACTTAAATTTTGCTGGCTTTTAGAGTCCTTGATATTAGTGGATTATTACTATCAGAAAAATACTTATTTGGGTACTATCTTTAATAGGTATGAGTTAGTAGAATAAGCGGCATTTTATTTATAGTTTCAATGCTAATGTAAAATACAAAAAACTCATATGTACTTTATACGCTCATTATTATGTATTAAATCTTTACTTTTTTTTAATACAAATCATAATTTTTTATAAATTTTATATGAACAATATAAACCAGAAAATACACTCGAAAAATTTTACATAGTAAATATTTCAATACAAAAATTTTTTTACAAATTTTCAGTTTCAATAGAAAATTTTCAAAAATTTATGTTTTAATAGAAAAATTTTCAGTTTTAACATAAAATCTTTCAACATTTTCAGTTTTAATAGAAAATCTTTTAAAATTGTTCTGTTTCAAATGACTATCTTCTGAAATTGTTCTGCTTTAATAGAAAGTTTATTGAAATTTTCTGTTTCAATAGAAAAACTTTAAAAATTTTCTGTTTCAAAAGAAAATCTTTGAAAATTTTCTCTTTCAATAGAAAATTTTCAAAATGTTCTGTTTCAAGAGAAAAACTTTAAAAATTTCCTCCTTAAAAAGTACATTTTTCAAAATTTTCTTTTTCAATAGAAACATTTCAGTTTCAATAGAAAAATTTTCCGTTTCAATAGAAAATTTTTCATAATTTTCCGTTTCAATAGAAAATTTTTCATAATTTTCAGTTTCAATAGAAAATTTTTCATAATTTTCCGTTTCAATAGAAAATTTTTCATAATTTTCCGTTTCAATAGAAAATTTTTCATAATTTTCCGTTTCAATAGAAAATTTTTCATAATTTTCTGTTTCAATAGAAAATTTTTCATAATTTTCTGTTTCAATAGAAAATTTTTCAAAATTTTCTGTTTCAATAGAAAATTTTTCAAAATTTTCTGTTTCAATAGAACATTTTTCAAAATGTTCTGTTTCAATAGAACATTTTTTAAAATTTTCTGTTTCAATAGAACATTTTTTAAAATTTTCTGTTTCAATAGAACATTTTTCAAAATTTTCTGTTTCAATAGAACATTTTTCAAAATTTTCTGTTTCAATAGAACATTTTTCAAAATTTTCTGTTTCAATAGAAAATTTTTCAAAATTTACTGTTTAAATGAAAAATTTTCAAAATTTTCTGTTTAGTAGAAAATTTTTCTAAATTTTCTGTTTTAGTAGAAAATTTTTAAAAATTTTCTATTTCAATGGAAAATTTTTTCTAAATTTTCTGTTTCAATATAAAAATTTTCCGTTTCAATAGAAATTTCTTTTTCAAAATTTTGTGTTTCAATAGATAATTTTTCAAAATTTTATGTTTCAATAGAAAATTTTTCAAAATTTATTGTTTCAATAGAATATTTTTCAAAATTTTCTTTTTCAATAGAAAATTTTTCAAAATTTTCTGTTTCAATAGAAAATTTTTCAAAATTTTCTTCTTCAATAGAAAATTTTTCAAAATTTTCTTCTTCAATAGAAAATTTTTCAAAATTTTTTTCTTCAATAGAAAATTTTTCAAAATTTTCTTCTTCAATAGAAAATTTTTCAAAATTTTCTTCTTCAATAGAAAATTTTTCAAAATTTTCTTCTTCAATAGAAAATTTTTCAAAATTTTCTTTTTCAATAGAAAATTTTTCAAAATTTTCTTTTTCAATAGAAAATTTTTCAAAATTTTCTTTTTCAATAGAAAATTTTTCAAAATTTTCTTTTTCGATAGAAAATTTTTCAAAATTTTCTGTTTCAATAGAAAATTTTTCAAAATTTTCTGTTTCAATAGAAAATTTTTCAAAATTTTCTGTTTCAATAGATAATTTTTCAAAATTTTCTGTTTCAATAGATAATTTTTCAAAATTTTCTGTTTCAATAGATAATTTTTCAAAATTTTCTGTTTCAATAGAAAATTTTTCAAAATTTTCTGTTTCAATAGAAAATTTTTCAAAATGTTCAGTTTCAATAGAAAATTTTTCAAAATGTTCAGTTTAGAAAATTTTTCAAAATTTTTAGTTTCAGTAGAAAATTTTTCAAAATTTTCTGTTTCAATAGAACATTTTTCAAAATTTTCTGTTTCAGTAGAACATTTTTCAAATTTTTCCGTTTTAATAGAACATTTTTCAAAATTTTATGTTTCAATAGAAAATTTTCCAAAATTTTCTTTTTCAATAGAAATTTCTCTAAAATATTCCTTTTCAATAGAAATTTTTCAAAATTTTCTTGCAATATGTATAAAATTTTCGACTTTTTCACAATTTCTAAAACAAATGTTCAAACTTTTTCTCATGAGTGCATTTTAAACTCAGTGGGTAGCACTATTTTTTTTCTTGCATATATTTTAATAAATACTTAATGTAATGCGAAACACACGTAAAGCGTTGTTTCTTAGTTTTTCTTAAATAATACACACGCTCTCTGTCTCTTACTCCCATCCACAAATAAAAAGCGAGTTACAACCGACAATACGGCTTAGATTACAACAAGCATGTCTCAAACCACGGAGTAAAAGAACACTATAATTGTTTTTCTGTTGTCTTATAGTTCTTCGTTAAACTCATAATAACTTATTAAGTATAATTAAAACGGAACACAAATAAATACATTAAAACACAAATGAACAAAATTAAAAAATTATATACAATATAGAAAAAAAAAACATTTAATACACCGCCACACAGCTACAAAAGAATGCATATTAATTAAATGTATACATGTTCAAGAAATACAGGCATATAAATATTAATTATTTTTTAATAACATAAAAATATTAAAAAAATAGTAACATACAAATGAAAATTATGCACGATGTAGACTTTTGAACAGACGGATGGATGGATGGACGGACGGACTGATAGACATTAGTTGTTTAACACTATGACGTGTTGGAAAATTTTATCACATAAATGTTGAAGTTTATTTATAAAAGTACCATAAAAATTAACAAACAATTCATCAATCTTGTTTAAACATTCATGAAAATGTTTCCATTACCTTTTTTCATTTTGCATAAAACAACAACAAGTTTATGGGCAACAATGTATGAAAACTATGTTCAACATTTGTTGTTGTTTTTGCATAAATAATAATAATAATAATTTTTTTTTGTGGAATAAATTTCATATTTCGCTTCAATTTTTCAAAATTTTCTGTTTCAATTGAAAGTTTTTCTAAATTTTCTGTTTCAATAGAAAATTTTTCAAAATTTTCTGTTTCAATGGAAAATTTTTCAAAATTTTCTGTTTCAATTGAAATTTTTTCAAAATTTTCAAAATTTTCTGTTTTAATAGAAAATATTTTGAAATTCTTCTCATTCAATAGAAAATATTTTGAAATTCTTCTGATTCAATAGGAAATATTTTGAAATTCTCTGTTTCAACTAGAAACCTTTAGAAATTCACAATTTTAAAGAAAAATCGTTTTAAATTTGTTTTTGTTAAGATAGAAAATACTTCAAAGTTTTCAGTTTCAATTGAAAATTATTCGAAATCTTACAAAATCTTTCGAAATTTTGTGTTGAAATAGAAAGTCGTGTATTTCAACAAAACATCTTTAAACATTTTGAGTTTTAAAAGAAAATTTTTCGAGGTTTTCTGTTTTAGTAAAAATAGTTCGAAATTTTCTGTTTCAAAATCTTTTGAAATTTTCCATAAAAAAGTTTTTCGAACTTCAGTTTCTCAATAGAAAATCTTTTAAAATGCTCCGTTTCAATCTCAATTCAGAGAATACTTCGGAATTTTTAATGTTAATAGAGAATCAAATCGAAATTCTATTTTTCAACAGAAAATCTTTCGAATTTTTCTGTTTCAATAGAAAATCTTTTAAAATTTGCTGTTATAATAGCAAATGTTTCAAAATCTTCTGTTTGAAGAGAAAACTTTTCGAAATTCCCAGTTTTAATACAATTTCTTTCTAAATTTTTCTGTTCTTATCGAAATTCTTTCAAAATTTACTGTTTCTATAAAAAATCTTCAGAATTCTCGGTTTCAATAGAAAATTTTTTGAAATTTTCTGTTTCAATAGAAATGTTTCTGCTGAATATCAAAAATGTTTCAATAGAAAAATTTTTGAAACTGTCTATAGAAAATTTTTCAAAATGTTTCTGCTTGATTAGAAAATCTTTAGAAATTTTCTGTTTCAACGGAAAAATTTTCAAAATTTTCTGTTTTATGAGAAAATCTTTCAAAATTTTCTGTTCCAATAGAAAATCTTTCAAAATTTTCTGTTTCAATAGAAAATTTTTCAAAATTTTCTGTTTCAATAGAAAATTTTTTTAAATTTTCTCTTTCAATAAAAATTTTTAAACATTTTCTGTTTCAGTAGAAAATCTTTCGAAATTTTCAGTTTCAATGAAAATTTTTCGGTTTCAATTGAAAATTTTCAATTGCAATCATGTTCTGTTTTAAAAAAAATTGTTTCAAATTTTCATTTTTAATATAAAATTTTCCCATTTTTTTAATAAAAAATTTTCCAATTTTTTTTAATAGAAAATTTTCCAATTTTTTTTTTTTTGAAAATTTACCAAAATTTCTGATTTAAGAGAAAATTTTCCAAATTTTCTCTTTTAAAAGAAAATTTTCCAAATTTTCTCTTTTAATGGAAATTTTTCCAAATTTTCTCTTTTAATAGAAAATTTTCAAAATTTTCTCTTTTAATAGAAAATTTTCCAAATTTTCTCTTTTAATAGAAAAATTTTCCAAATTTTCTCTTTTAATAGAAAAATTTTCCAAATTTTCTCTTTTAATAGAAAAATTTTCCAAATTTTCTCTTTTAATAGAAAAATTTTTAAATTTTCTCTTTTAATAGAAAAATTTTCAAAATTTTCCCTTTTAATAGAAAATTCCAAATTTTCTCTTTTAATAAAAATGTTTCCAAATTTAATTTTGTAATAAAAAATTTAAAAATGTATGTTTCAAAAGAAAATTTTAGAATTTTTTCAAAAAAATTTGATAAAAATGTTCTCTAAAATCAAAGAAAAATAAAACTTATACTTACAAATTGTTTAACAAATATTGCCAGTTTAAACGATTTTCTTCATAAATTTGAACGCTTACCTAAAATTGAATAAAAACAAATATATATTTATTAATAACTTTGTTAATAGAAAATTGTATAATAAATAATTCACATTATTAAAATCTTAACTTTCTAATTTATAACAAAATTTTCTAATTTTGTTTATGAGCAAATTTGTTTAATTGTTCAAGTTTTTTCCTATAAAATAACGTTGTTTATAGAAAAAATGTTTAAAATAAACACACATGTAATAGGAAAAAAGTTAGAAGCAAAAACAAATAAAAAAATGGTGTGTAACATGATAATTAATTTTTAACAATTACTCATCATCGTCATCTATTAGATTCATCATTATTTACAAACATCAAATGTTGAAGCTTGGAAAGAAAGGGAAGGAAACTATGTTGTAGAAATTAAAAAGATATTTTTTAGCAAATCTTGCTTCTATGAGTACAATATTTTGATTATGAATTGCTATATTTCTGACCGAATTTCAACTAACCGAAAGAGCTTTAACCTTAAAGAGCTTTAACCTTAAAGAGCTTTAACTTTAAAATGTTTGCTTATTTTATAAACTTTAACTTTAAAATGTTTGCTTATTTTATAAACCATAAATTAGTACAAAATTTGTTTTGAATTTTGATGTGAATTACAAAATTATGTGCAAAAATAAATAACAGTTTTGGTTTTATTTAATTTTTAAAATTTTGCAATAGGTGGCGTATGATTAATATTAATTCAGTTATAGTTTAATTAAAACTAATGTAACATTTAAACGGATTGAATAAATTCAATTATTCAAACTGATATTAAAAGCTAACAAATGAGACTTTCAAACAATATAACCAAGAAATTAAAATACATTGTTTTTATAATTTTCATTTAATATTTAAAGCAATAGTTTAAAATATTGAAAATTTAAAATCCATATTTTCGAAATTTAGATATCAAAAATTTGTTATATTTCAAATGTTATGGTACTTAGCTTACTTTCCCCTTTTATAACTTAACGTCATCATTAGTTACTTACTAGCTTAAGAATAATAATAGTAAAGAGAAAAAAAAAACGTTTATATTATGAAATATGATGTCTAAAAGAGGCAGTAGTTTTTATGTATGTTTGTAATTTAGCTACAAATTGCCTTCACATCATTTCATTTGATGTGGTGTTGTAGTAATTAATAAACACCGTTAAAAATCTTTTAATAAATTTTACATAAATGCAATATTTATTTAGACAAACAGTAAGCGGTAGTTGTTTTTGATGTTAAAATTTATTTTCATATTAATAGGAAAAAATTCTAAACTAAATAAATAAACATAATTACAATCATTTCAAATCAAGGCCAGCATATAGGAAATATGTTTTAGTAGTTTTAGAATTGTATGTTAACTTTTTATTAATGTTTCCTATTAGTCATACGCATTTATGCTGGTTGCAAACATAAAGCTATTTTGTAAACATTTTGTTAAGTCTCCTTCAATTTAACGACAGGTAATATTTTGTAAGATTTAAATCTTTCTTTAAAAATATCCCAAAAAAATAGAACAAATGCAAGAAAAAAAATATTTGCTATATAAAGTCATTTTATTAAGAAATGTGTTCGTGTCAAGCTATTTGAATAACAAAATTGCAACACTACGTAGAAAAAAATTTTTATAAAAAAAAAATCATATTGAAAACATTATGCTTTGCGGTCAAATAACTGATTTATGTTGTTTGTAGCCAACAAATAGCAAATGACATGCCAATTAGGTGCACAATAGATGTCATGTCAGCGTAAACTATACATTATTATTTATATTACCCCCGAAAATTGTAGAAATAAAAAACATATTTTTTTCAGGTTATACAAAAACAATATACTTTCTGTTAAATAAGCTAAGAAAATAAAAAAAATAATAATAGAAAAAATAACAGAAATAAAAACTACTTTGACATTTTTATGACTTTAAGCCTGTTTCTTGACACAATATACAAATTTAAATGGGAGCAAATTGGAAAAAGCGCTAACAAATGCAAACAGTAGCAATTTGTAAACCAAAAAATGCCTAAAAATTAAGTAAAAAAAGTAAAAAAGCAAAATGGTTAAAAATAGTTTTATCAGTTTATATAAACTAAAACTGTCTGTCCTTCCGACCCTCAAATCCTATAAAAGTTTTAACAAGAATTTATGAAATATTTAAATATTATTTTTAGAAATTCTTTATTTTTGCAATGTTGTAAAGAAGCCTGATTTGTTAGTAACATTTCTATCGTTTAACTATTATTAAAGTTATATTAATTTTAATGACATTACCTCACAATTAATATCAATCATACGCCCCATCTGCGCTTGAAAGTAATCTAGCCTTATCTTCTGAACTACTTTTGCAATTGGAAAACACTGTTAGGGAAAATTGCTAAACATGTCCTAAGCTTTTAGAAAATTTAAATTGTAACCTTTCTATTGTAATAAAAAATAAGATTCAACCCAGCACACTTCTCATTTATCCGCAAATTCATTGAAATACATCCGTATACCTAATAAGGGTTTCATCCGATCCCATACATTGATTTAACCTCTAATCATTCCCAAAGCTTAGCCTCATAGTTACTTCTCAGAGAGGAAACAGCGTCCCACTTATCCAGAAATATTGATTTCATAGTGAATCAATATTTTAACCATCATTCTCTACCCCCGATTTTGAGTTAAAATCACAAACTTCACGTGCATTTCGTAGGAACGCCTCCAATAACCGGCAGAAGATAAAGTCTGAAATTCTGCCCTGTGCTCTGCTTCGATACTAGGTCAGTGATACCACCTGGATTGCAATCGCACCTTGATATGGGAAATTAATCAAGGTAACACGACCGGGAGGGAAATGTAAAGTAATAGTCAGATTTTTTATGTATATCCATTAGTTGTCATGTTCTAGTCTGGTAGACCGGAGGTGGTGGGTTCGATTCCCATCAGAGGGAATGGAAAAGCAGTGCACAACAGGAAGAGACCTGCGTATTTTTTTTTTTTTTTTTGGAATTGATGTATACACATCCTCCTTTACTAACTAACTAACTAACTAAACTAACTAACGAACGAACGAACGAAAGATAACGAACGAAAGAACAACGAACGAACGAACGAACGAACAAAGAACGAAGAACGAACGAACGAACGAACGAACGAACAACGAACGAACGAACGAAAGAACGAACGACGAACGAACGAACGAACGACGAAAACGAACGGAACGAACGAACGAACGAACGAACGAACGAACGAACGAACGAAAACGAACGAACGAAGAAAAAGAACGAACGAACGAACAACGAACGAACGAACGAACGAACTAACTAACGAACGAACGAACGAAAACGAACGAACGAACGAACGAACGAACGAACGAACGAACGAACGAATAACGAACGAAGCAACGAACGAACGAACGAACTAAAAACAAAAACTAACGAACAAACGAAGAACGAACGAACAACGAACGAAGAACGAACGAACGAACGAACGAACGAACGAACGAACGAACGAACAAGGAACGAACTAAGAAAACGACAAACGAACAAAGAACGAACGAAAGAAACGAACGAACGAACGAACGAACGAACGAAACGAAACGAACAACGAAACGAACGAACGAAACGAACGAACGAACGAACGAACGAACGAACGAACGAACGAACGACGAAGAACGGAACGAACGAGCGAGCGACGAGAGCAGCGAAGAGCGAGCGAGCGAGAGAGCGAGCGAGCGAGCGAGCGAGCGAGCAGAGCGAGCGAGCGAGCGAGCGAGCGAGCGAGAGAGAGAGAGAGAGCGAGCGAGCGAGCGAGCGAGAGAGCGAGAGCGAGCGAGCGAGCGAGCGAGCGAGAGAGAGAGCGAGCGAGCGAGCGAGCGCGAGCGAGCGAGCGAGCGAGCGAGCGAGCGAGCGAGGGAGCGAGCGAGCGAGCGAGCGAGCGAGCGAGCGAGCGAGCGAGCGAGCGAGAGCGAGCGAGCGAGCGGGCGAGCGAGCGAGCGAGCGAGCGAGGAGCAGCGAGCGAGCGAGCGAGGAGCGAGCGAGCGAGCGAGCGAGCGAGCGAGCGAGCGAGCTAGCGATCTATCTATCTATCTAGCGATCTATCTATATCTATCTATCTATCTATAGCTATCTATCTATCTATCTATCTATCTATATCTATCGATCTATCTATCTATCTATCTATCTATCTATCTATCTATCTATCTATCTATCTATCTATCTATCTATCTATCTAAATTTTTCAATAACTCATCAAGTTGTTTTTTTAATTTTTCTCTCATAATTTAGAAATTAATATTAATCATACGCTTAGTATAACAATTTAAATGAATCAAAAATTTAAACAGAAAAAACAATATTTTTATTAAAAAATTAATATTTAAAAAAAACTCTCTTCAAATTTCCCTTAAAGCATAAAGCTAATCAATATATTAATAGATATGTATACAATTTTTTTACTTTTTTCCAATGCAAAGTTTTTCAATTACTTTACCACAAAACTACAATAAAATTCAATTTTCTTTTTAAACACATTTTAATTGACCCAATATTTTTAATTTAATTGTTTTCAATATATGTATGTGTTTTTGGATTTCTCAAGAAATTCAATATTCCATTAAAAAAAATATATCACAAATTAATGACTCTAATTCATCCTGAAGGCATTAATTATTGAGAAGAAAAAAATATTCAATTATTAACAATACATATTTCATTGCAAATTTTTTTTCTTGTTATTTTGTTGTTTACTACCAAAAACACATTTTAATGTAGTTTAATGGACAAAGTCATAAATTTGATGTCACCCACTGGTGGTGTTTGTGTTGATAGTGTTTTGGCTGGTCAAAACAAGTAATTACATGAATGGGGAATGGGTCATATACAACAAATATATAAGTAACTTTTTTTTTGCTAGCTGCATTCTACAGCTACATATTTATAGAGTCTACTCAATTACAGCAGCAGCCAGCCAAACAAGCAGCAACAAATACTCCTCTAGCCTTAGTATTAAACGAACATGTTCATAATCATAATATTTGACACTAAAATGTCGTTAATAATTAAATTTCCAGGCAAAATAGCAAACAGCAGTAGCCAATGCTGAAGCTACAGCACAAGTAGATTTACCACCAAAAGCCGCTACTTATGTATAAGACACAGGCTGTGGTTTGAGCAGCCAAGAAAAATATATATAAGAAACTAACATTAAATTTTGTTATCACAATAAAATGTGGCCTACACCGCCGTCATGTTGGTAGTAGTTTTAAACGTTTGCTTTGCAAAAAAAGACATGAATGAATTGTAGTTGTTTTTGGAAAGGCAGTCTTGGCTGCTGCATTTGCTAAACCAAACTTGAAATCAATATTAAGGAGACAAAATGCGAAAAAAAATAAGATGAAGAAAAAAAGGAACGCTAAGGAAAAAAACCCAAATATCAAGCAGTGTTAGCTATCGACGCTTGCTGAGGCAGGGTAAATTGATATGCCACCAAAGTATAAGTAAGAAACAATAAAAATATTATAACGATAGCAACAAATAAATTGAACTTTTTAATAAAAAAAAATTTAAACCACATTTTGGCTATACAGAAATATATATGTATAAAAAGTATATTTTGCATACATATATAAGTCTTAAATCTATGTTTGTAGATGTAAGTGTATACCGTATAAATAACAATAACAACACGCAGTTTTTTTAGTAGTAGTTGTTGGTTTCATTAAAGGAGTTTCATTGTACACGTTTTTTTCGTAACCAAAAATCGTAAATGATAACAGTTATTTGAAATAATTAAGACTTATGCAAATTA
The DNA here is from genome assembly GCF_015586225.1 of Lucilia sericata. Taxonomy (NCBI): domain Eukaryota; kingdom Metazoa; phylum Arthropoda; class Insecta; order Diptera; family Calliphoridae; genus Lucilia; species Lucilia sericata. The sequence goes on along the minus strand of NW_023994685.1, from coordinate 127,413 downwards.
AATTTTTAAGTTCTAACAAAAAGTTGTACAATTTTGAAAAATTTCTTAAAAAAGTTTGATAATTTTTAATATAATGCAAAAGCCTAGTTTGTGTTCTTTCATAACGCTTTTAAATTTTTTCAAAATTTTTATTTTTATTAAAGTTATGTTAATTTTAATGAAAGTATTTCATAATTAAAATAAATCATACGCCCCATAGATCAGTCTAGTACTTCGATTAAGTAACAATGTATGCGGATATCAAAGGAAAGATACTAAAATTTCTGAAAATGTAAATGCCAACTCACTGTTGTGGTATACAGTGTGTTACATGCAGCTATAGTTGACAACTTCCAGAATGGAAATGCATTAAAATACCTTCTAACAATATGGACGAAAGCCTAATTAGTTTACTTTCATAAGCCTTTTAAATTTTTTCAAACACTTTGTTAACACCAGAGTTATTTTAACTTTAATGAAACTACTTTATAATTAAAATTAATCATACGCCCCAGAGATCAGTTTGTGTCAATGTATATTTTAGCGAAAGTCCATAGAAAAGCTTTATTTGCCTGCTTTCATAAACCGTTTTAATTAATTGAATCCCTTCGTTATTATGAAAGTTATGATAATTTTAATGTAACTACCACATAATTAATAATAATCATACGCCCCCTTGGTCAGTTGTACTAATGTTATTTTATCTCCTAAACTACTGGTGTAATTGGAAAACAATGTTAAGTAAAATTATAAAGCAGGTTCCAGGCAGTCTGAAAATTTAATTTATAATCTTTTTGATGCAATACATAATACCCTACAACAAGTCAATAAAAATCTTTCAAACAGTTTGCACAAAAATCTTAATGAAAAACCAACGATTAATGTTGAATATCAAGGAGCTGAGTCTTAATGAAAAATTATGACAAAAAATTTGAATAAATTAATTTTTAGCTATTTTTTTTTAACAATTTAAATACTGTTTATAATTACATACATTACCATAAATGTTTAAAATAGAAATCGGAATATATTTTTCTAAAGAACTGAGCTATAGACTAGTTTATGGTCCTGTCTACAATCGAAACTATGATTCAGACTATAATATAGACAGTGCAAAGTTATAGACCAGAATAGTCCAGACTTAACAAGTAAGAAAGTATAGTCGGGCGTGGCCGACCATATGATACCCTACACCAGTTATTAATATTAAATGTGATCTATTTTTCATAATAAAGCATTTATCTGGAATATTACCTTGATTCCGATTTATTTAAGCAATTTATTGACGAACAACTAATTTTCTGAAAGAGGCTTTATATGGGGGATAGGAGCAAATGTGAACCGATCCCGATAAAATGGGCTAGATAGATTTATATTTATATAATATTTGTCTGTGATAAATTTCATTGCAGAACTGTGTTAATAAGTGAATTGCGGATATTCAAGTCATTTTCCGAAGGGGGGCTTTGTATGGGGGCTAGGTCATCAAGGATTGTATAAAACTTAGTTGTGCTAACTTTTATCGAGATACATTTATATTATACAGAATTATGAGCTCAAAAGCCCTTTTCTGGGGGTTCAGTTGTATGGGGGCTAGGTGAAATAATGGACCGATTTTAACCATTTTCAATTTCCGTCCCTGGGTCAAAAGAAACGTGTATGCCAAATTTCATCGAATTATCTTGAAAATTGCGACCTGTACTTTAATAACAACGTTTACATGGACACACGGACGGACGGACATCGTTAAATCTATTCAGAAAGTGATTCTGAGTCGATCGGTATACTTAAAGGTAGTACTAATATTTTAGTGCGTTACAAACATCAGCACAAACGCATAATACCCTTCCCAATATAGAGGTGTGTGGGGAATAAAAACTTACTATAGTACAGACTTTTTCCCAGTCTATAGATCAGACCATCAAACATACTTTATTTTACGTAATAAACCTTACTATAGTCCTAAATATAGACAAAACTTTAGTCCGGACTATGTGATTATGAGTGATTATGTATCTGGACTTTGCGAATTGTATTCATAAAATACAAACGATAAAACAATATCTTCGAAAATTAATTTCAAATATTAAAGTCTGCGATTTATAACAAAAGTTATAAAGGTTTAAATAAAAATAACAAATAATTAATATCACTCATACGCACCCATTCCCTAAATTTTAAAATTTCCCTAAGTAACAAACTAAACAAGATTAGTAAATGAAATTTGATACAACGATATATAATAACAAACACTATAAACAAATAACATAAAATAACCAATTAACTTACAATTTATTAAAAAATCAATTAATTAAAATAAAATTCTAAATCCATCAAAATCTATTCAGGCTTAAAACTGCTTGTTTATGAAGTTTTAAGCCTGAATAGGATAGAATAAATAATTAATAGGGGAGCATTTAAAATTTGAATATGAAATCTAAGGAAAAAGTTTAAACTCTTTAAAATAACTTTCCGTTACAATTTTATATTTATATATGTAAATATGTTTGGAAAATAGTTGTTGGTGGTGGTTGATTTTTTCTATATGATTTTTTCTATATGTACACTTTTTCCCCGTTCTTATTATATTTGTTGCTGTTGTCGTTGTTGTTAAGTGATAGTAACAACGTTTGTTTATTGGTAGTTTTTTGTATAACCAATTGCAACTGCAACACAGTGCAACAACATGCAGAGCTATTTATTAATGAGATTGCCAAGTTGATTGCAAAAAATTAAAATTACTATACCGGGCGTTGCCATTTTTTTTGTTGCTTTTTTTTTTGTATGTTTTCTCTTCATTGCTAAAAAAAAGTTTAATGTTGTTGTTGCAACTATTTATTGCTGTTGTTGTAGTTTTTGTGATACAGAATATATAATATAAACAGAAAATGTATGTAAAAATGTGGCAGTATCAACTACAACAACATCACCAGTAATGTACGAAAATGATGGCGTGGCAAGCCTTAAAAAAAATCCAACCAAGTCAGTCAAGCCAGTCAGCCAGCCAGCGGGTGTTAAACATTTATTGAGCTTATTAGCTCATTTTTAACAGTGCATGTTTATATATATCAAACACCACCAACAAAAAACAAACATTTGCCACAAAAAACCAACAACAACAACAATAGTAAACATTTAAACATGCCAACTTTATACTCCAGTCGAAACTAGGCACACTACTACTATATAGACGCATGTCTTTTTGCTTTTCAATAGTTTCAGTTTTCAGTCATAGAAGGAGGTTAGGTAGTAGTAGGCCTATTGGCTGGTTATAGACGATGATTACCAATCTCTCTCTATATTTATATAGTAAGCAGTAAAGCATATGATCGAGTAACATGTAGTCCAATAATCAAGCAGTTAATGCGTGTCATACAACTACCATTTATTTAAACACATACACAATTAGACAGGCAAACAGACATAGAGAGACGGTTGGATAGACAGACTTATAGGCAGGACAGACTTCTAACAACAGATAGCCATACATGTACCCAGCTTTGGTTTGAGTTTTGTTTTTTTGGTCTATTAATGTTTTATCTAACATAGAAAATGCATGTTAAAAAGCACCTTTTGTCACCTTAAATTAAGTGTCAAATAACAATCGATAAAATGTTTTCATGAAAAGAAAATTGCATTCGAAAATTACAACAAAAAAAATTTATTGTTTGTCCGTAAAGTACGAGTGTGTATCCACTCAAAATTAGTCATCCAATATTTTTCTGTTTTTTTTTTTTTTTTTTGTGGGAGGGAGGGAGTGAGTAGTGATTAGAGTTGGAGGAAAAAAAAACGCAACGACACATGTTAAAAGATTTGTCAGCTTATTGTCATTGCTGGAAAAGGGAATTAAGGTTAAATATTTGCTTAAAATATATATATATATATAAATTTATATAACCAACTGACAAATCAAGGTGAAATAAATTTCAGTTTCAATAAATTTATACCTACAAAAAAGTGCGTTTGCAATCAGATGAATTTTATGTCAAATTTGACAGAAATATTGAAATGACCATAAATTAAAGCGCTTTAATACAAAGAAATCTTGGTTTCGTGAATGTAACTTTTTGCGACATTGATTTAAAAGTTCATGTGTCATTAATTGAGAGACCACATGTCAACAATAAAGTGTTAAAAATGTAGTTTTATATTCGAGCCTATAGCTATAGAGCAGACTGTAGACCGGATTATAGTTGGTACTTTAAATTAAACAAAAGGCCAGATTGTAGTTCGGACTATAGATCAGATAATAGGTCAGATTGTAGTTCAGACTATAGATCAGACTCTCCTACAGACTATTGCAAAAGCTGCACCCCAGAATATAGTTCAGTCTTCAGACCATCAAATAACACAAACTACATAACGGATCATAGATCAGTCTATTCTAGTCTAGACTATTGCCTACGATATAGACCCGACTCTGATTCAGACTATAGACAAGAGTATAGTATAGACTGTGGACCAGACTATATACAAGACTGTAGAAAAACTATATTCCAGACATCAGTATGTTTCTATAAACCATTCTATAATTCAGACCATGGACCATAATATAGCTCTGAATATAAACCAGACTCTAGTCCAGAATATTGTTCATACTATAGTCCAGACTTAAGATGAACTATAATCCAGACTACAGGCCTTGTAGTACCATAGCCAATAACGTCCAGGCTATAGTCCAAACTATAGTTCAGGCTATAGTTCATACTATAGTCCAAGCTGTAGTCCAGATTATAGGCCGGGCTATAGACCAGACTATAGTCCAGATTGTAGACCAGACCATAGTCCAGACTGTACACAGGGCAATAGTTCAGGCTATAGACCATATATAGTCCAGATTATAGTCCTGAGTATGAAAGGAACAATAATCCGGACAATGGTCAAAACGGAGTCACTTCGACTCTACTTGACAGTTCGCGTGCAGTGAACTACCAGGTTAACCATAATCCGGACAATAAAGTCCAGGCTATTGACCATAACATAGTCTAGACTAGGTACATCTATCTAGTTTCAAACAGAAAATACATTCAATTTTATATATATATATATATATTTTACATTTACAATAAAGCCTTAATATTTATTACTCTATTAAATTCCAAACTAATAAACGATTAAGTTCATTTAAATTTATTTAATAAAAAAAAATTAATATTAAAATTTTTACCCACCCAATTCTACAACAATTATTGCTGACCTAAAAGCTGTAATGAAAAAACCAATAACAACAAATCCCAGCTTAAAAGGGCTTGTTTACTTAACATTTTTTTCCATAGATTTATTCTAAATATCAAGCAATAACAATAATAAAACCTCTATATACCCATGACTGTAAACCTATGTAAGTAAGAATGTGTCATATTTTAAAATGTCAAATGATTGCGTAAAGTATGTTAAATTATGGTCACACAAAATGATTAGAGTTGTTGTGTTTTTTTTACTCATTTTACCGGCGACCCAACCCCACTAGAACTTGGGGTTCTATAATCCTTTTTTATAATGCAAGTTTGTCTGCAAAATTGTAACGGTAACAATAGTTAGGTAATTTGTTGCTGCTACAGCGGTAGCAGCAGCAGCAGAGTCATAAAAACGTTAGCAGCATTAAGAAAAAGTCATTTAATATGACACGAATAGTTTTTGTAGTTTTTTTGTCTTTTTTACAGTAGTTGTTGTTACAACGAACACAAATTGTAACAGAAACATTGTATGCAGCTGCGTTAATTTTGCTGCTCTTACGTGTAGTTTGGTTTGCTTGGCCCATTACTGTTATATTTGTTTACACACTTCACCAGTGAAAGGGTAACATTATCACCTCCGTTTGTATTGTTTTCCAGAAATTTGAACATAGCCCAGAATAAAGTTCATATAGCGCAGACTATAGGCTAGTCTATAAGCTACAATATATGCCATAGTATAGAACAGATGTAGTCCAAACTATAGAACAGTCTATAGACCATATTATAGACCAGTGTACAGTCCAGACTATACACAATACTATAATTCAGATTATAGACTATATGAAAGAGTATAGTGTGCACTATTGACCAGATTAAAATACAAACTATTGACAAGGCTAAAGTTCAGACTACACTGGACTATGGTTCTGACTATAGTCCAGATAGTCTAGACTACAGTGGACTATGGTTCTGACTATAGTCCAGATAGTCTAGACTACAGTCATTATATTATTATAGACTACATAGCAGACTATAGTCCAGGCTACAAACCTGACTTTAGTCCAGACTATAGTCCATACTACAAACAATACTATAATTCAGACTATAAACCAGGCCATATTCCTGACTATAGTCTGGTCTATTATAGTCCAGATAGTTTGAACTACAGGGTATATTATAGCCCAGATAGTTTGAACAACAGTCGGGATTATAGACTAAAGAGCAAACTATAGTCCAGTCTATAGAAATAACTTTAGTCCAGACTATAGGCCTGCCTATAGTCCAGACAAGAAAGCAGACTATAGTAAGGAGAATAGACCAGACCATGGTCCGGGCTACAGACTAAACAATCGGACAGATTACTGTCTATTGTGTAGAACCAAATTTAGTCCAGACTATAGATCAGCCTATAGACCAAACTATAATCCAGATGGTCTGGACAACATTCATGACTATAGTCTGAATTATAGACTACAGAGCAGACTATAGTCCAGAATACAGACCTGATATTAGTCTAGACTATAGACTTGACTGTTATCCAGGCAACAAAGCAGACTATAGTCAGGACAATAGACCAGATTATACTCAAGACTATAACTTAGACTATACTCTAGACAACATCCCATTCTATAGATCATGCTATAGTACAGACTTCAGACAACACGATGAACTAGACTGTAGTCCAGATAATAAACTAACAACTACACAACAGGCAGATTATATGGCTATAGTTCCAGCTAAGATCGGATCATAAGCAATGAAGGGTATATAATATTCGCCATAACTGTCCATAGAAATCTCAGTTGATATAAATACATTTGTATTTCTATTTGTTTGTCTCTTTTTTGTTGTTGCTTTTGTTGTTATTGTGTAGTGTGCGTGCATTACTGCAGTTTGTTGTGGCATTTTATGTATATGCAACATTATTCTACTTCATCTGCAACATGTATTGCATAGCATTTAAATGCTTTTGTGTGTGTATAAGAATTAAAAAAAATGCTTTTAAATGCTGAATGTCTTTTTTTTCTATATTAAGAAAATGTGTGAAAGAGCTGGTGTTACGCTGATTTACAATATGACACGATAACAGTACATTTTTATATAAAAATACACAAAAATCTACGAAAATAAAATTAAGAAAAAATTATTACTACAACCACGAAAAATGCAGTAGCTGTAATAAAGTTTAACAAGCAAAAAAACGAACAAGCCACAAACAAAATATATGGGACATGTTAACAAAATTTTGCAATTAGCAATAACGATTCTAATGTGGCTAATAGAGATTTTTTTCGAAGAGATAAGAAAAAATTAAAAAAAAAATTCAAGAAATAATAAAAGAAAAATTTAACTAATAATTGTAAAACGATATAATTTTTCTATAACATATGAATTTTTTTTTAGTGAAGAATTTTATTATAATCATCTAACCAACCTTGGTTTAATAAAACCTTGACTAATTCCAGCTTAACTAGAATTTAGAAAAAAAATCGAAAAAAATAGTCTACATTTGTCAAAACTGTTATTGCCAACTTCAAATCATTCACACAGTTTTAAACAAACATATTAAATGTCATCTTATAAAACAGTTCATTAAACAAAGTTTGTTTGTGTTTTTTAACAATAAAAATTGTAAATATTTTAATTTTTTTTGTCTTTCATTTGCGTTACAATCTGATACAACTTACGGTAATTGCCATCAAATGTCTGAAAATATAAATGTTTGTATGCCACCAACTAAAACCCAGAGCTTATACAACTAAAAAAAAAACAGGTGTAAAAAGTCATGCAGTTTTTTCCATTTTTTTTGCCAATAAAAATGAAAAATAATGGAAAAATAAAACAACAGCTTTTAAAGATTTCTACAAAACAATACCCAACCAAAAGCTAAAGTATATAAATATATTTTGATTTTTTTTTGTTGGTTTTTGCGTGTCAATTGACGGTAAAAATTTCATATGTTAAATTATACGTATAATAAAAATCGTATAGATCTTTTTGCCTTAACCTCTTTGATTTGTTTTTGTTATTTGTGGCAAGTAAAAATAACAACAACAAATACATAAATAAATGACAATTGATTCTTCAACATTCGAATATTTGCTTCGACAGCAAAAAAAAAAAAAACGAAAAACCGTAAACAACCTCTGAGTCGATTATTGTACACGATTACGTTAATTAACGTAAATTTTCAAACAAATTTTGTTTTTTTTTTATAAAATTATTTTTTTTTTGTAGTTGTTTTATCTGTGTAATACATGTAGCAATTGCCATCAATTAAACTGTGTACAATATTTGTTGCTTACGATTGGTATTTTGGTTGTTTTAAAATGAAAAAAATATTGGAAAAAAAGAAACTCAAAATAGAAGGCATGACCACCCAGAGGTCATGAAATTAAAATTTTCGCGCATTTTATTACGCAATTTATTTATTATAAGAAAAATAAAAACAATAATTAATTGTAATAAAGGAAAAATCAAACGCACAGGTGTGGATTTTATTTTTGATTTTGGTGCAATATTTTATACTAAAAGGCCAGAAAAATTAAAACAAATAATGATTAGGAAATGTAGTCCTAACTATAGACCCACTATAAACAAGTCTATACTATAGCTCAGATCACAGACCAGACTATAAAACAGACTATGGACCAGAATATAGTCCAAATTGACGTCCAGCTAATAGACCAGACCATAGATTATAGACTAGACTATAGTCCAGACTATATAATAGACTATAGACTCCAGACTATAGACTACACTATAGTCCAGACTATAGACTACACTATAATCCAGACTATAGACTAGACTACAGACTAGACTACAGTCCAGACTATAGACTAGACTACAGTCCAGACTATAGACTAGACTACAGTCCAGACTATAGACTAGACTACAGTCCAGACTATAGACTAGACTATAGTCCAGACTATAGACTAGACTATAGTTCAGACTATAGACTAGACTATAGTCCAGACTATAGACTAGACTACAGTCTAGACTATAGACTAGACTACAGTCCAGACTATAGACTAGACTACAGTCCAGACTATAGACTAGGCTATAGTCCAGACTATAGACTAGACTATAGTCCAGACTATAGACTAGACTATAGTCCAGACTATAGACTAGACTACAGTCCAGAGTATAGTCTAGACTATAGTCCACACTATAGACTAGACTATAGTCCACACTATAGACTAGACTATAGTCCAGACTATAGACTAGACTACAGTCCAGACTATAGACTAGACTACAGTCCAGATTATAGACTAGACTATAGTCCAGACTATAGACTAGACTATAGTCCAGACTATAGACTAGACTACTGTCCAGACTATAGACTAGACTACAGTCCAGACTATATACTAGACCATAGTCCACACTATAGACTAGACTATAGTCCACGCTATAGACTAGACTATAATCCAGACTATAGACTAGACTATAATCCTGTCTATAGACTAGACTATAGTCCAGACTATAAACTAGACTATAGTCCAGACTATACACTAGACTATAGTCCAGACTATAGACTAGACTATAGACTACAGTCCAGACTACATACTAGACTACAGTCCAGACTACATACTAGACTATAGTCCAGACTACATACTAGACTATAGTCCAGACTATAGACTAGACTATAGTCCAGACTATAGACTATAGTCCAGACTATAGACTAGACTATAGTCCAGACTATAGACTAGACTATAGTCCAGACTATAGACTAGACTATAGTCCAGACTATAGACTAGACTATAGTTCAGACTATAGACTAGACTATGGTCCAGACTATAGACTAGACTATAGTCCAGACTATAGACTATAGTCCAGACTATAGACTAGACTATAGTCCAGACTATAGACTAGACTATAGTCCAGACTATAGACTAGACTATAGACTAGACTATAGTCCAGACTATAGACTAGACTATAGTCCAGACTATAGACTAGACTATAGTCCAGACTATAGACTAGACTATAGTTCAGACTATAGACTAGACTATGGTCCAGACTATAGACTAGACTATAGTCCAGACTATAGACTATAGTCGAGACTATAGACTAGACTATAGTCCTGACTATAGACTAGACTATAGTCCGGACTATAGACTGGACTATAGTCCAGACTACATAGACAAAACTATAGTCCAGACTATAGACTAAACTGTAGTTCAGACTGTATTCCAGACTATAGACTATAGTTCAGACTACAGGCTAAACTATAGCCCAGGCTATAGTCTAGACTATAGCCCAGGCTATAGACTCGACTATAGTCCGGGCTATAGACTAGACTATAGTCCACACTATAGTCCAGACTACAGTTTAGACTATAGACTAAACTACAGTAAAGCCTATTGTCCAGACTATAGACTAAACTATAGTTCAGACTGTAGACTAAACTATAGTTCAGACTATAGACTAGACTATTAGTAGTATAAAATATAGGCTAGATAGGCTATATAGGCTAGACTATTAGTAGTATAAAATATAGTCAAACTCATAGTTAAGACTGCGATTATTGCTAAGGCCTGCAAGTTATGTTAACCTGTAAAATAATTATCGCTAGGTAAATGACTTGGAAAATTTTTCAGCTACGAAATGATTCATCAAGAATTTATCAATATATTCACACTAAAAGATTTTCATATGATTTTTTTAACAAAAAATTTACCATAAAATTAGTTCAAGGTTTAAGCAGTTCGATTAAAAATAATAATAAAAAAATTGAGTCCAAGAACTTTATTATTAACATTACAGCTAAAATATATATATATATTTTTTAATTTTCCAAAAACGTATTTAATATGTTATTTGTAAATTTGAAAACTAATTTTCCACATAATTATCATTTGTTTGGTATTTATTTATTGTTATTTTTTTCGCTATTGCTAATTTACAACACCGACTGCATTACAAATGATGTCTGTCCATACATTGATTGGGGTTCTTCAGTTTTATGGCAAAATTTTATAATTTTTATGAGTTTTTGTCGATCCCTCTCTTTTGTGCTGTGTGTATGGCTTCACCGTTAAAAGCTGTAATGATTTTTAGCGTGATTAATTGTTTTACAAGGTTATGACAATTTCGAAAGGGGAATTAATTTGTTGTTATTGCTACGTGTTTTTTACATAATTTGAAAAAATTGGAAATAAAAAAAAAAAACAACAATTGCTTACACACAAAATTATAAAGGGAGTGCTGCACTAATTATTTGTGTAAAAATGTAAAATAATAATAACAAGCTATAATGTATATTGTAGCTATTTACATAAATAATATAAACAATAATTTAAGATAATGTTGGAATATTAGTTTAAAAAAAATTATTAAAATGCTAATGAGTAGTGGTTATTTTTTTTTCGTAATTTATTAAATTGAAACCTATAATTTGGAAAAACCTTATTTCAAATCTAAAGAATTGTTTAAAAAATTATTGAAAGGGAAGATTTTTTCATCTGAAAACAATCAAAATATTTAAATTTGTTTAAAAAAGTAATGCTGTTGCTTTAGTTTTATAATATTTTGAAGTTTTTTTCATTTAAATTTGTATTATTTTAGAGTTTTTTAAAGTTTTGTTAAAAAAGTTCATATAGGCGTATGATTAATATTAATTAAGAGATAACTTAACAAATGTCACAATAACTTTTAAATCAAAAAAGATATTTTAAGTTTAAAAATGGTTTTATAAAGACAAGATTTATTGCTTTTATAACATCTAAAATAAACAGATGTTTTGGAACAAAATTTTAAAACAAACCAGAAGTTAAGAAAAAAAATTTAAATCCATTTCATATTTTCACACCTTTTTAATTATGTTTTCACAACTATAAAACCTTTAAAAACCTTTAATATTATTTAAAAGCACGATTAACATCATTAGCTTTAAAAACTTCCCCAAACTCCTACCATATGTTCCACATACTGACCTTTTCAATATACTAAAACATTTGTATAACTCCTTCATAATCTTTAGCCATAAAAATTCATAAATCTTAGATTTATATATTTCTTAACCATATTGAGATTTAAGCCATTTATTTTTCTTGCTACTCTTCAACTAACATTATACTACGTGTAGTTTTGCATAATTGTACGCATGCTCATCATTAATCATTTGCCATAGTAAACAAGATTTCTTAGTTTAAGTCATCTTATTTGAAAAAGCGGTAGATTATTTGTGCAATTTTTCTTTTTTGAGATTTTTCCGACAAAACTAAAGAGCCACAAAAAAATGAAGAAAAAAAAAATATGGAAAAAAATAAAACGACATGCGTTTAACATTTGTATTGAGTGTTTTATATTGTATGTTCAAAAAGTAGACACAAGACAAAAAATTATGCCTCTAAAGATGCCTTGAAAGATGCTTCTTTATTTCATGATTTGTTTGATGATGAAGATGAGGTTGTGTGCCAGTGCCAAGTGGTCTTGGTTGCTTGTGCCTAAACACGATGCGTGTTGTGTCCGCAATGCATGTTAAGTAGTCGTAATAGATGTTTTTTTGGGGAAAAAAACTAACGTTCAGAAATATTTATTGCGTAATTATTTTGTGTAGGAGTGGAGTTTTTTTTTTTTTTGGTATCTAACTAGAGGCTTATAAATTATTGAAAGATTTTGAAGTTTTTATTTATTTATTTTTATATTTTTTGGCATTTTCTTGGCTAAAGATATTGTTGTGAAATGTTTTGGTTTGGTGTTTGGGATTTTTCTTTAATTTAATAATAAAATATTGAATATTAAAATTATTACTTTAAAAGGCTATAAAAACGTTTTAAAAGCTAAAAATAGCTTTGACTAATCCCAGTACAGAAATAATAGTTTCTCACATATGAAATAAACAATTCGACACGTAGACGAGACTACTTTTAGCTGAAACTGTAATCGCTACAAGAGGCTATGGACCAAACAAAACATAAGACTGTAGTCGAAACTATAGAGCAGAATATAGACTAGACTTTAGACCGGACTATGATCATGACAATAGACCAGACCATGATCAGGTTGCTGACTATATTCTAGACTGTGCATTAGAATATATTCCAAAATTTAGACTATAGCCGAGACTATAAAACGGACTACATATATACAAGACTGTAATTGAAAATTGAGAGCAGAATAGACTATAACGAAGACTACAAACTATACTATAGGCAAGGGTATGGTCGAGATTACAGATCACACTATAGTTTAGTGTACATATCAGACTATAGTCGAGACTACATATCAGACTATAGTCAAGACTACAGTCCAGACTATAGAAGAAACTATAGAGCAAAATGTTGACCAGGCACTAGACTATAGACATACTTTCCAAGACGATAGTAGAGAGTGAAGATAAGACTTAAGTCTAGACTATATACCAGACTATAGACCAAACATTCCAAGACGATAGTAGAGATTGAAGATAAGACTAAAGTCCAGACTATATACCAGACTGCAGTCCAGAATACAGATCAAAATATAGACAAGGTTATATTCGAGAATATAGACACTATCGCCAGACACTATATCCAGATTATTGTAAAGATAGTTAAGACGCTAAAACACTATCTTGAGCAGACTGTATATGAACGTATACTCAAGACGATAGTAGGCCTGACTATATATAAATCTTTACAAGATCAAAATTGAGACTATATTCAAGAATATGTTTTCAACTCTATTCCACAATATGGACCAAATTCTAGTCTCGACTATAAGTATAAAAATAATCTGTAGAAAGTAGTTACACCAATTTCCATGATTATCAAAGAGATTATTAGTAAACAATATAATTTTCTTTCTAAAAACATCAATATTTTCTAAAATCTATGCACGAATTTATAAAATAATACTTTAAATAACAGCTTCTATTAATATCTAACGAATACTAAATAAGTCCAATCATTTTCCCTCAAGAGTTCATTAAATATTCCACATTTTAAAATTAAGTCATACTAAACGTATGATTAATATTAATTGCCAACTATCAACATAAAACTCAACATAACTTTAAAACTATACAATATATTATAAAAATTTTAAACACGTACAATAAACAAGATTTAAAGCCTTTTATAATAAATAAAATTATTTAAATTGCACTAATCATTATAAGACATTTTCAGCGATTTTTATAATTATATTAACAATTTACTAGAAGAAAACCATTTAACCCACTTAAAAGCTGTAATAACTTTCTTCATGATGGAAAGGAAAAAAACTTCCGTTAAATGTCTATATAACAAATGTTAATAATTCTTAAGAACTGGAGAAAAAAGTTGAAAAACGCGTATGTATTAAATTTAAATTAAATTGGTTATAATGCGTAGCAGCAGCAAACAGCAACTAATAAGCAAACTTTGTAAATTGCTAATAATATCTACTACGTGTAATAGTAATAGTAGTTTAAAATAGTTGTTGTTTAAACTAGTAGCTGCTATTTGCAGCTATTTACAACAAAATACCAACTAATGACATTAACATCCGCAACATTAGCTGAAGAGTTTCAACTTCTTTTGCTTGCCACAAATCTATATATTCTAGCCACAAATATTGTTGTAAAGTATGCTGGGATGTGGTCGTTGTTGTCGACGTATTTACTTTAATTCTTTTTCAGTTAATTTGAATAAAATGCGTTACGAACGGGAAGTTGCAAGAAAACATAGTAATTTTTTCTTTACACACACACTCACACACATGGCAAGTTGGTACTATTATTTCTGTTAACTAATTCATACGGCCTGTTTTGTATGGCAATATGTAGAAATTGTTGTTGTTGGCTCAAATGTATCTGTTGCCTATTTGCCGTCAATGCTGTTTTGTTATTTGTTAAATGTTAAACGCAAAACTAAACACTCGATCATTTCGCATAATGAAGCGCCACTTTAAATACCAACAACAGCAACAACGACAACAAGTAGGCAGCAAACTGCAATTTCAATTGCAGCTAAATGCAATAGCAACAACAACAAACGACAACTTCAACAACACAATTTTCATGTTGTTGCTGCTGATATGCTTAGAAAATTGTTAAGCAAATGTATACGCATGTATGTAAATTTGTTAAGTTAGTTTTTTGCTGTTGTTGTTGTTGCTGCTGCATTTAAAAAAATGCAATTTGATCTCTTTCTCTTGATGACGTTGCAACATTGCTCGTTTTCTTCTATTTACATACCATAAAGTCTATAGCTGTGGCATCAAGTTTAGTTCTTTTTGAGAAATTAAAGATTCAGTTTGAAGTTTCTGGATAATATTTAAGGGGGGAGTAGTAAAGGAACATTTAAATGGCACGTGTTTTCATAGCATAAGGCCTTAAAGACAAATGCAATTAGTAGAGATTGTTTAAAGAATAATTAAGAAAATAATAATAAAAAAAATCTTAAAGCTAGAACTGAACATAAACTTGTAATCATTGTTATTATTTAGTAAAATAATAAGAGAATGAAAGAGCTCTAAGGATTGGCTTAGAAAAGGTTAAAGACTCGGATTACATAATTAACACTATTAAGACCACAAACAGAATTGAATTGTAGGTTTAAACAGAAGAAAATGTAAAAAAGTATATTTATTTAAATTAAAAAAAAAACTAATGTTAGCAATTTTCTAAATTTTAAAGTAACAAAATCGAATGGAAATTTTTTCATATACAGTAAAATCTTTAAACTGGTGTTAATAGTTTTCAATAAGAATTTATCTTTCATTTAGCTTATATCTTAAAGCGATTTAAATTGTTGGTACCGCGGAACGTATGAGTGTGCTTAATTCTTAAAAATAATAGTAACTCTAAACTAACCGTGAAAAAGGAATAGAGAGGAATTAGAACTGAAGTATAAGTGAACTAGAACTGAACTAAAACTGAACTAGAACTGAACTAGAACTGAACTAGAACTGAACTAGAACTGAACTAGAACTGAACTAGAACTGAACTAGAACTGAACTAAAACTGAACTAGAACTGAACTAGAACTGAACTAGAACTGAACTAGAACTGAACTAGAACTGAACTAGAACTGAACTAGAACTGAACTAGAACTGAACTAGAACTGAACTAGAACTGAACTAGAACCGAACTAGAACTGAACTAGAACTGAACTAGAACTGAACTAGAACTGAACTAGAACTGAACTAGAACTGAACTAGAACTGAACTAGAACTGAACTAGAACTAGAACTGAACTAGAACTAGAATGAACTAGAACTGAACTAGAACTGAACTAGAACTGAACTAGAACTGAACTAGAACTAGAACTGAACTAGAACTGAACTAGAACTGAACTAGAACTGAACTAGAACTGAACTAGAACTGAACTAGAACTGAACTAGAACTGAACTAGAACTGAACTAGAACTGAACTAGAACTGAACTAGAACTGAACTAGAACGAACTAGAACTGAACTAGAACTGAACTAGAACTGAACTAGAACTGAACTAGAACTGAACTAGAACTGAAACTAGAACTGAACTAGAACTGAACTAGAACTGAAACTAGAACTGAACTAGAACTGAACTAGAACTGAACTAGAACTGAACTAGAACTGAACTAGAACTGAACTAGAAATGAACTAGAACTGAAACTAGAACTGAACTAGAACTGAACTAGACTGAACTAGAACTGAACGAACTAGAACTGAACTAGAACTGAACTAGAACTGAACTAGAACTGAACTAGAACTGAACTAGAACTGAACTAGAACTGAACTAGAACTGAACTAGAACTGAACTAGAACTGAACTAGAACTGAACTAGAACTGAACTAGAACTGAACTAGAACTGAACTAGAACTGAACTAGAACTGAACTAGAACTGAACTAGAACTGAACTAGAACTGAACTAGAACTGAACTAGAACTGAACTAGAACTGAACTAGAACTGAACTAGAACTGAACTAGAACTGAACTAGAACTGAACTAGAACTGAACTAGAACTGAACTAGAACTGAACTAGAACTGAACTAGAACTGAACTAGAACTGAACTAGAACTGAACTAGAACGGAACTAGAACTAGAACTGAACTAGAACTGAACTAGAACTGAACTAGAACTGAACTAGAACTGAACTAGAACTGAACTAGAACTGAACTAGAACTAGAACTGAACTAGAACTGAACTAGAACTGAACTAGAACTGAACTAGAACTGAACTAGAACTGAACTAGAACTGAACTAGAACTGAACTAGAACTGAACTAGAACTGAACTAGAACTGAACTAGCACTGAACTAGAACTGAACTAGAACTGAACTAGAACTGAACTAGAACTGAACTAGAACTGAACTAGAACTGAACTAGAACTGAACTAGAACTAGAACTGAACTAGAACTGAACTAGAACTGAACGAGAACTGAACTAGAACTGAACTGAACTAGAACTGATCTAGAACTGAACTAGAACTGAACTAGAACTGAACTAGAATTGAACTAGAACTGAACTAGAACTAGAACTGAACTAGAACTGAACTAGAACTGAACTAGAACTGAACTAGAACTGAACTAGAACTAGAACTGAACTAGAACTGAACTAGAACTGAACTAGAACTGAACTAGAACTGAACTAGAATTGAACTAGAACTGAACTAGAACTGAACTAGAACTGAACTAGAACTGAACTAGAACTGAACTAGAACTGAACTACAACTGAACTAGAACTGAACTACAACTGAACTAGAACTGAACTAGAACTGAACTAGAACTGAACTAGAACTGAACTGGAACTGAACTAGAACTAAACTAGAACTGAACTAGAACTGAACCAGAATTAGAAAATTTTACTTTATATAGAAACAATCATTTATAAAATTCTCACCACTCTCGAGATATTTTCTTAAAATCCACAAAATGCCACTACAAAATATCAATTCTTACCTACAACGATAAGAAAAAGAAACAAATATAAATAATTGTTTTAAATACAAATATTTACAAACTAAAAATGGTTAAAACAAGCTATAATTTCTTTTTTAGGTTTTTCTTATTTTTCTTGTTATATTATTAAAGATTTAACATAAATTAGCATTTAAACATGGTAATACTTCAAACTGACAATAACTAAAGCTGCGTTTAGCAGCAAACTAAATACACAAAGATATCTACAACTTAAGCAACAGCAATGATGGTAATAATAATGAAGATGATGAGCAAGATCATCATTATTATATTTGCTTATGAAAAAGAAACGTGAAAAAGTATTTTTAAACATTTACGTTACGGCTCCACAGTATGTATTTGATGCGATGATACGAGTATTAAGATTTATTTGTAATCAGTGTTTATTACCATATAATTTAAGATAAACTCATGTTGATTTTTGTCTTTTGTTGTTGTTGTTATGGCAACAACAACAAATTTTCCTTTGCAATCTAAACAAAGTCTGATGATGTTGATGATGTTAAGTTGGCATTTAAACGGTGTAACACAGATTTTGAACCAGAGAAAAATGTTTAGTAATTTTGTGCGTTTGTGCCCAGCTGCAGAGTTTATAACGCATAGATTGCCCAACAAATAATCTTTAGTAGAAGAAGTATCTTTACAAGTATTATCTTTATTATTTTTGCTGTTATTTCTTGTTGTTTTTTATCTCAAGAAGTTTTAGGTAAATTAGAAGAAGTGGCTGCAGTAGAGAAAAAGGTTTAACTTTGAAATTCTTTGTTTTTTTTTCTTATTTGTTTTTATCATCATGTGTTTGTTGTTTAGACAATTTAGTTCTGTAGATGTTGCCAGATTACAGATTAAAGTGAGGAAAATGGATTAAAGGGGGGGGGGGGTATGGTTGAAGTTTAGAATGCAGATTTACATAAATGCGGTTGCCAAGATTTGAATAAGATGAGATTTGTTTTTTTTGTTGGTGTAAGTAAAAAATTTACAAGATAAATAAATAAAACATAAATCAGAAGAATTTAAAGAGACTACAACAAATAGTTATGTTTTGCCAAAGTGAGTGGTCAAATTACGCAATGTTTGTCTTGTTTTTATTAAAATAGTTTAAATTTATTTTAAGCTTTTAACTTTGAAATCAGTAACTAAGGCTCGAAGGACCATTTATGAATCTATAGATTAGACTATAGCTTCCTCTATAGAGCAGACTTTAGTCTCAATCATGAATAATAGATCAGACTGTAATTCCTACTGTAGATTAAACTATTGTGTTGACTCTAGGGCAGACTATATATAGAATAGATTATAAACTACGTATTAGGGTTCTAGAGTTGAAACGAAAAGTCGACTTTTCGACTTTGTGCATTTTATGAAAAGTCGATTTTTCGACTTTTCGACTTTTTTCATTTAATTAAAAGTCGACTTTTAGACTTTTTCCGACTTTATTCCACTTTTTGACTATTTTCGACTTTTTTCGATTATTTTTTGACTTTCTTCGAGTTTTTCCGACTATTTTAGAGTTTTTGACTTTTGTTCAACTTTTTTAAAATTTCCGACTATTTTTGACTTTTTTCTACATTTTTCGACTTTCTTCGACTTTTTTCGACCTATCGACTTTTTTCGACTTTCCGACTTTCAGACTTCGATTTTTTCGACTTTTATTAACAAAGTCGACTTTTTGACTTTTTTCACAGACGATAGTCTAGTTATAGACTTTTTTGGAACAAAATAGTCGACTTCGAGTTTTCGACTTTTTTTCGACAAAAAGTCGATTGTTCGATTATTCGAAAGTCGATTTATAGAACCCTACTACATATGTTATCGACTGTAGACTGAACTCTAGCCTCCCCAATAATGCAGACCAGTCTAATGTCTCGACTAAAAACCGAACTATAGTCTAAAGAACGGAATGTAGACGCCATTGTGGATCATACTACAGTCTCGACTATGAACCATACTATAGTCTCGACGTTAGACCAGAGTATATAGCAGACTATATACTCTATAGAATATAAAGCAGATACAGTCTTGACTACTACAACTAAGTCTTGATTAAAAATGTAAATTTCTTTAAAATATCAAGTTTTTGCCCTAAATTTTGCTAAAAGGAAATCTATAAAATAAAATGTTCACCCAAATACTATCAAGTGTATTCAAAATAAATAATACCAATACTGTTACTCATTCCACTTAAAGCAATCTTAAGCACCTGAGATAATTTAAAACACAAGAGCAACAGCAAAATATACATAAACAAATAAAATGCAATAAAAAACCTAACAAATCTCTTAAACTAACTTAACAAAAAACTCTAATTTATTTAACTTAAATCATATCGAACAATGATATCTTAAACTCAGATACACACCACTCAAACGTTAAGTGACTGTGTAACTTTAAATAGTTAGAAGCAGGGGAACAAAAACACCAACCAAGAACATGTTTAATTAATTATATTAAAATATAAGACAAGCTAATAAAATTTTACAACTTTACAATTTAACTGGTAACAACTTTTATATAAAAATAAATGTAAAAAAAAAATACGTATATATTTTGTTTAACTCTGAAACAAACATATCATAGCCGAACATGCCACATGTTGTAAATTAAGTAAAAAAAAAACACAGAAATTTAAACAGAGTAACAAGTTCAGTTGTTGGCGTTTAAAAACTTTGAAATGAAAAAATGAAAAACGTTTATATGGTGATTTTCTAGTTGCTGCTGTTTTTGAACGAGCTTTAATTTTTAAAGTGTTTAAATTTTTGTTAAAATAATTGAAAGCGATAAGATATTTTGTTTATTAATGATTTGATAATTAAATAAATATGAATGCTTTAGAAAAAAGAATTGTGCGCGATAATTAAATTAAATTTAAGTAATTTATTACTTTAGTTAGAATTTTATGGTTTTCTAAAGTTTTTTTTTTTTTTTGTAATAAAATTTTTGTTTAACTTAATTCAGTAGCTTATTTAAAGGCTTTTGGTTAAGAATAAATTATGATTAATACTTATCATGTTCTTTAAAAAATTTGTGTATGAAATTTTGTTTAAATGTTTAAACATTCGTGAGTAATTAAGATTTTTCGTATTTATAAAGTAATTATTATTACTTATACGCCCTGTTGGGTAAATCATAAACATTTTTTTGATATTTTATATAAAGCGGTGAACTGAAGAACTGAACTAGAACTGAACTAGAACTGAACTAGAACTGAACTAGAACTGAACTAGAACCGAACTAGAACAGAATTAGAACTGAACTAGAACTGAACTAGAACTGAACTAGAACTGAACTAGAACTGAACTAGAACTGAACTAGAACTGAACTAGAACTGAACTAGAACTGAACTAGAACTGAACTAGAACTGAACTAGAACTGAACTAGAACTGAACTAGAACTGAACTAGAACTGAACTAGAACTGAACTAGAACTGAACTAGAACTGAACTAGAACTGAACTAGAACTGAACTAGAACTGAACTAGAACTGAACTAGAACTGAACTAGAACTGAACTAGAACTGAACTAGAACTGAACTAGAACTGAACTAGAACTGAACTAGAACTGAACTAGAACTGAACTAGAACTGAACTAGAACTGAACTAGAACTGAACTAGAACTGAACTAGAACTGAACTAGAACTGAGCTAGAACTGAACTAGAACTGAACTAGAACTGAACTAGAACTGAACTAGAACTGAACTAGAACTGAACTAGAACTGAACTAGAACTGAACTAGAACTGAACTAGAACTGAACTAGAACTGAACTAGAACTGAACTAGAACTGAACTAGAACTGAACTAGAACTGAACTAGAACTGAACTAGAACTGAACTAGAACTGAACTAGAACTAGAACTGAACTAGAACTGAACTAGAACTGAACTAGAACTGAACTAGAACCGAACTAGAACTGAAGTAGAACTGAACTAGAACTGAAATAGAACTGAACTAGAACTAAATTAGAACGAGACTATAGTCTGCTCTATTGTTAAGGTTTTAGACTGATCTATAGTTGAGACTACATTCTGCTCTAATGCCGAGACAGGTCTGTAGTCGAGACTATATTCTGGACAATAGTCGACAATATAACCTGCTCTATAGTTGAGACTATAGCCTTGTCTCGAGTCGAGACTATAAACTTGTCATAGGCTGGTATATAGTCTATAGTTTTGTCTATAGTCAACACTATTTTTTGGTGTATAGTCGAGACTATAGTCTGCTCTATTGTTAAGGCTATAGACTGATCTATAGTTGAAACTACATTCTGCTCTAATGTCGAGACTAAAGTGTAGTATATAGTTAAGACAGATCTATAGTCGAGACTATAATCTTGTCATAGGCTGGTATATAGTGTATAGTTTGGTCTATAGTTAACACTATTTTTTGATGTATAATCGAGACTATAGTTTAGCTATAGTCTGGTATATAGTCGAGACTACATTTTCTCTATTGTCGAGCCTATAGTCTGGACTAGAGTCGAGACTATTGTTTGGTGTATAATCGAGACTATAGTCTGGTCTATTAGAGAGAAAAGTGTTGGGTCAGTAGTCAAGAGTATAGTCTGGTCTATAGACTACATTCTTATTGAGATTAGAGGCTATATATATCTATAGTCAAGATAAAAGTGTTAGCAATAGTCGAGACTCTACTCAGTTC
Organism: Lucilia sericata; assembly: GCF_015586225.1. NCBI lineage: Eukaryota > Metazoa > Arthropoda > Insecta > Diptera > Calliphoridae > Lucilia > Lucilia sericata. The sequence continues at coordinate 104,750 of NW_023994685.1, read as the reverse complement.
AATAGTCGCGACTATAGTGTGATCTATAGTTGAGACTATAATCTGATCTATAGATCTAGACTATAACCTGATCTATAGTTGAGACTATAATCTTGTCTCTAGAGATCATAGACTGGTCTATAGTCGAGATAATAGTGTTGGCAATAGTCAAGCCAATAGTCGAGACTATACTCTGTTCAATAATCGAGACAGTAGTCTGATCTATAGTTGAAACTATAGTCTTGTTTCTAGTCGAGACTACAGTCTGATCTATGCTATAGTATTGTCTTCAGTTGAGACTAAAGTCTGCTCTGTTGTCGTGACTGCCGTCTGGTCTATAATCGAGATTATAGTTTGGTGCATAGGCGGGAATATAGTTTGGTCAATAGTCAAGACTATTATCACTCATATTCCTCACTTTTTGAATAAAAAAAACAACAGTTCCAGCTACTACCTTCTATGGTCAATCTTTCTTTTATTCACTATCTTACATTGCACGTGTGTAGAAAGTATCTGAAATTTTTTTTCTTTGCTGCTTGCTTTATTTTGACGTGTGTAAACATGCGTCGGTTTGCATAAATTTTAATTTAATTTGATTTTTATATACTACAACATTTAGGTGGTATTTCTTGCGATCTATCTCCTAGTTATTTCTTAGATTTTTAAAACCAGAGTATCCAACAGATACTAGTTAACTTTACAATGCATATAAAAGTGAAAAAGAAAAAAAAAAGTAAAGCAAACGAAGTGTTAGATGTTGTTGTTTTTTAATCCCACACATTATAACTACTGCTCAACACAGTATAATTTTTGTTGCTGCATTTTTTTCCACAGATATTTTTGCTTAAACAACGTGTCTATTACTTTTAAAGTTGTTGTAAAAGCTACTTGCCATACAATTAAGACAAGTGTTTATTTGCTTAAAAACTAAAATCGAAAAAAAAAATATCTTTTAGATTTTGTAGAAAAAAATATATATATTTTATATAGTTTACTTAGTATGTTGGTGGTCTATTTGTTTTAGAGTTGGCTTTAAAAAATAGATTTCTAAAAGCCAAGAAAAGTAACGTTTGTTTAAAATGAAAATGTGGGTTGCAGTACAAGAGCAGGAATATAACAAACAAAATAAAAGCAGATGCAAATTTGCATAAAAATAAAGAAAATTTAAAATGATTTTTTTTTTTAATTTCTTTTTATAAAAGAAAATGTTAAAGTTTTAATTGTGTTTATTAAGGAAGCGTATGAGTATTATTAATTATGGATTTTTCCTATTTTTATAAAATTACTGGGTTTGCACTTATACTATAGAATTCTATTTTGATAAAATTTTAGCAAAAATTCATAACGTTACTACTTTACTATAGATATCTATTAGATTGTTAAACATTTCCTTTATTTTTCTTAAGCCAAACAAGTTTTCTAGCCACAACCTTAGCTTTCAATTTGTACTGGTTTTTTTGTGTGAAAACCTTTAATTATCCTTTCATTTTTTCACACTATCACAACATTAAAAAACTGGTACAATGAAAAAACATTTAATTAAGCATAACGTCAAATTTTTATAAAACACTATGAAACGCCCTGTTTCAGACAGCAAAACACAACTTATCAACTTTCATATTTAAAAAAACTTTATTTCAACCACAAACAGCTGTGGCCTTTTCCAATGTCTGACTGGGTTAGCCACAGTAGCTCCACTAGAAATACTAATAATAGTCCTACATCTCAAAACTAAAGTCAAGCAAAAATTTATTAATAATAACACTACAAACAAAGACAGACGGACATACGGACGGACGGACGGATGGACAGACAGATATACTATCGAATAGATGGACAGACATTTTGTTAGCTATTGTTACCCACCACCAAACAAGTGTTAGAAATTTATGTTATTTTACACAAAAATATTATAATAATGAAAATGTTTATGTTTTTTTTTTCCTTTCGTTTAAGCTTAACGTGGCAAAGTGTATGGAAAACTGTTAAAACATAATAAATTATTTTGAAAATCAGCTTCTATAATTTGTTAACAAAACACATTCTTTAAGTCAAAATGTTGTGAATGTTTGTTTAATTTATTAGAAAATTTTTAAAATTTTTTGGTTCTCATGAAATTTAGCTTGGCAGCAAAGAATTTCTTGGAATTTTGAAAAGCTTAAAACAATTTTAAATATATTATGACTAATATGTATTTTGAATGTATGTAAGTTTAATGTGAATATGTATTTAGTTCTCAGTTATTTAAGGTTTTTAGTCACTAAAGGAATGTAGAGAAAAATAGGGTCCTTCGCACCTTAGATTTGCTATAAAATCAGTTCGGTAGCAGTTTATTTGTGAGCTGTAATTTTTTAATATTACCGAGAATTCGAGATCTAGCGGAACACACTAGAACAAATTCACCAAACTAGGAATCAAAAAAAATCTGTTGATTTACGCGGAAAATCTGGAAATCGAAATCTACTCTGAGTTATCACGAAATGTGAGGATCGGACTTAATTCAAAAATTCCTTCAGTCGACCTATATCTGCATATAGGAAGCGAAAAACATCGAACCGCTAAAATAAAGTTGTAGTTACTTAGTTAGTTAGTTAGTTAGTTAGTTAGTTAGTTAGTTAGTAGTTAGTTAGTTAGTTAGTTAGTTAGTTAAGTTAGTTAGTTAGTTAGTTAGTTAGTTAGTTTTAGTTAGTTAGTAGTTAGTTAGTTAGTAGTTGTTAGTTAGTTAGTTAGTTCGTAGTTAGTTAGTTAGTTAGTTAGTTAGTTAGTTAGTTAGTTAGTTAGTAGTTAGTGTTAGTTTTTAGTTAGTAGTTAGTTAGTTAGTTCGTTAGTTGTTAGTTAGTTAGTTGTTAGTTAGTTAGTTAGTTAGTTAGTTTTGTTAGTTAGTTAGTTAGTTAGTTAGTTAGTTAGTTAGTTAGTTAGTTAGTAGTTAGTTAGTTAGTTAGTTAGTTAGTTAGTTAGTTGTAGTTAGTTAGTTCGTTAGTTGTTAGTTTAGTTAGTTGGATGCCAGAGTCTCTGATAGAAACCGAACCCAAGTTATGGTCTGAGGTACACAACCAGCTTGGTTTTCATTAACGAAGCAGAACTGGTCTTTCGACCCGACATACCTATTTAGCTTCCAAAATAGATCTTGTTTCTGCTAAATAATATGAAGAATCATCCTCTTCAAATACGTAATCTTATGATTGAAGTACGCCAGCTTTCTTGAAATGGTCAATCGATCAATGAACATCCAAAGGAAACTTTTAAACTTTTGTGGTTCGAAGGACCATCAGGTGATGATTAAAGAGCTTTTTGTTAAGATACGATATTAATGTTTCTTAAAGTGTTGAAGTTGAACTAAACGTCATACAATTAAAAAAGTGAAAAATGGGTTAAAAAAGGTTGTGGTTCGAAGGACCATTAGGTGCCGATCTAAGGGGCTTAAGACAGGCTAAAATGCGATATTAATGTTTCTTAAAATGTTTAAGAAAGCAAATACAATAATTCTTTGGCATTTGATATAAAATGGTTGTGGTTCGAAGGACCATCATGTGGAGACTTAAAGGGATATAAAATAAAGAATAAACTACAAGAAGAACGAAGCGCCATTCTTTGCCCTACAATCAACGAATAAAATTTTTATTTGTTACGTATTATTGTTTATAAATTCTTTTAGTATTAAGATTATTTTTATAAACATATTACCTCAAAACTTAACATACGCTTTGTTTTCAGCTCTTATCTAAACAACTTACAAATTCCGCACGCATTTTATAAGAAATATAAATAAACCAGGCTTCTGTTTCTATAAACTGGCGTTATCTGACATAAAGTAAATAAAATCATAATCTTTTCTACATCATGTTCTACAATGTGGTAACATTCTTTCATTCTTTCTCTTAAGATTAAACTGCCAACAAATACAAATCTTCTGTATTAAATCTTTATGCAACATATGATTTCAAAATGGGTTTAGCTACATACAGTAGCTGTTAACTTTAGATAATATAAATGACTTTTCAATTTTCCAAAGACCAGGAAAATATAGTAAAGTTAAAAAACCACAAAGTAAGAAAAGAGAAAAAAAAACACGATCATAAAACGATCAAAAAAACATTTACAATGGTGATGATGAAAGTAATTTTCTGCTTGAGTAGCAGTTTGTAGTGCAAAATCACAACAGGAAATTCTGGGTATTGTGTTGAGGAAAAAAGATTTAGTTTAAAGTGTTTTTTATGTAAAAAAAAGGTACAACTTGTTGCGTAGATTATAATTAATTTACAACACATGGTGTATACACAAATACTAAATTAGTATTAAACCAGATTGAACTTAAGTTAGAATATGAAGAAATGTTTGCTAAAGAATCGAGAGAAAAAAAGGGAAGTATAGCTAAAGAACATTCTTGGAAAAATCTTTGATAATTAAGAATTTAATAAGAAAGTGTTAAGAAATTTTATTTTTAACGCGTGTTTAACATTTTATGTAAAAAAGTTTAAGGCTTAGTTTCCTTCCCTTTTAACCTGTCTTAACTTGTAATTTCTTTAGAATGTGTTATTTTTTTGCTTTTTTACCAGTTTTATGTGTAATAGAAATCAAAAAATATTAGAAATTTATTGTTTTCATTGTTTAATTTCGAGTTCTTTACAAAACTATGGCCGAAAGGCTTTGAGGTGTGTTTGCAATTGTTAAAATATCATTAAAACATAATAAGGAAATCGTTAAGTTATGAAAATTATTAAATAATTATTGAATGCTGCTATACATGGAGACAATAAAACAATAAAATTTTTTCATATTTTAAAAATTACAAAGAAAAATGTAATTAACTCATAGGGTGGCGTATGATTAATATTAATTATAGGTTTTGTTAGAAAAAACGTGATAATTTGAAAACTTATAGATATATTTAAATAAATTTGAAGGCAAATGAAAGCTAAGATATTGCAGATTTAAGCAAATATAAAACTGATAAACATTAACACCAGATTGTGATGAAAAGTTATACATGAATTAGAATAAAGTTGGAAATTTTTTAGAAAAAATAAGAAAAGTTGTTAATTTTAAGACGGAATTTTAATCAAAATATTTAAAACCATTTTTAGTTTAATTACGTTTTAATAGTCGAAACCCTAAATGTGTCTAATTTACAATAAATCTCAAATATAATTAATATTACTCATACGTCTAAAGTGTCGAAAAATACTTCACATTTAAATTATTTCTTTACAAAAAACAAATTTTATAGACTAATTTGGTACATAGAAAAAAACAAAAATAAAATTTTATTGTCAAAAGATTTTGATCTTAAAATAATTTATATACAAAAAGCGCGAACAATTTAAGAAAATTTAGTTGTCAATAAAAAAACAACAATAAAACAAAAGTAACTTCAAAAAATTTTAAGGTGTAGAAACATTAAAAGAAACACAACAAATTTGAATCATTTAAATAAACTTTGGCCTAAAAAGAGGTGGAAATCAAACAAAAAAAAAAAAAAAAAAAAACTAAATCCATTTACATAAGACTTCAGGAAAAAACAACAACAACTAAAGCTAGCTTAATGTTTTTAAACTAAAACAACTAAAACTACAATTGAAAATTGTACTTTTTGTTTAAACTCAAAAGCACTCTATGGCGGCTTGTCTTGAAAGGAAACCCTGGAGTTTGTTTCGTTATTAATTCATTTGTATCGATATTTGTAACATTTGCATTTTCATTGTTTTATTGTGGCTGGTGTGATTTTTTTCACAAAAAGTCTGTGTACAAAGATCAAGAAAATGCGTCTTATTTGAATTTGTTTTATTTTGTTTTTTTCTGTCTTGGTGTTACTTTGATTTATTTAAACTTTTACTAAAAAAAATCTTTAACATGTCGTGAGTTTGTTTATGACTTCAAATTTAACAAATTATACATATTTCCCTTTAGGTTGCCTTTTAAAATAGGATCAGAAAAAAATTCAAAAGTTTTTTTTTTTTTAGCCGAAAATTTGACAGCTGTTTGGTAATGCTGCAACAATTATTTGGCAAGTGCGTTTTGGGAAAAAATCTGAATTTTATTGTTATTTGTTGTGTTTTTGATTTTAAGTGTCTGCAGCTGTAAAAATATTTTGGTATTTAAAATTTAAACTTTGTAAAGGTGACCGACCTAATGATGTTTACAGTTTAATAGTGTTAGGGAAAATTACCTTTATTGTAATAAAATTCCTTAGAAATTTTGGCAAAATATTGTAGGAACACTCACCTGTAAAGAAATAAGAGAAAATAAAGAAATTAATGATGGAATTTATAAAAAAATATGAATAATATTGTAATAACATTGATATGACCATTGAAAAGCAGTAAGTTTTGAATTCGTGTTAAGGCTTTTAACTACCTAACTAACTAACTAACTAACTAACTAACTAACTAACTAACTAACTAACTAACTAACTAACTAACTAACTAACTAACTAACTAACTAACTAACTAACTAACTAACTAACTAACTAACTAACTAACTAACTAACTAACTAACTAACTAACTAACTAACTAACTAACTAACTACTAACTAACTAACTAACTAACTAACTAACTAACTAACTAACTAACTAACTAACTAACTAACTAACTAACTAACTAACTAACTAACTAACTAACTAACTAACTACTAACTAACTAACTAACTAACTAACTAACTAACTAACTAACTAACTAACTAACTAACTAACTAACTAACTAACTAACTAACTAACTAACTAACTAACTAACTAACTAACTAACTAACTACTAACTAACTACTAACTAACTAACTAACTAACTAACTAACTAACTAACTAACTAACTAACTAACTAACTAACTAACTAACTACTAACTAACTAACTAACTAACTAACTAACTAACTAACTAACTAACTAACTAACTAACTAACTAACTAACTAACTAACTAACTAACTAACTACTAACTAACTAACTAACTAACTAACTAACTAACTAACTAACTAACTAACTACTAACTAACTAACTAACTAACTAACTAACTAACTAACTAACTAACTAACTACTAACTAACTAACTAACTAACTAACTAACTAACTAACTAACTAACTAACTAACTAACTAACTAACTAACTACTAACTAACTAACTAACTAACTAACTACCTAACTAACTAACTAACTAACTAACTAACTAACTAACTAACTAACTAACTAACTAACTACTAACTAACTAACTAACTACTACTAACTAACTAACTAACTAACTAACTAACTAACTAACTAACTAACTAACTAACTAACTAACTAACTAACTAACTAACTAACTAACTAACTAACTACTAACTAACTACTAACTAACTAACTAACTAACTAACTAACTAACTACTAACTACCTAACTAACTAACTAACTAAACTAACTAACTAACTAACTAACTAACTAACTAACTAACTAACTAACTAACTAACTAACTACTAACTAACTAACTAACTAACTACTAACTAACTAACTAACTACTAACTAACTAACTAACTAACTAACTAAACTAACTACTAACTAACCTACTAACTAACTAACTAACTAACTAACTAACTAACTAACTAACTAACTAACTAACTAACTAACTAACTAACTAACTAACTAACTAACTAACTAACTAACTAACTAACTACTAACTAACTAACTAACTAACTAACTAACTAACTAACTAACTAACTAACTAACTAACTACTACTACTAACTAACTAACTAACTACTAACTAACTACTAACTACTAACTAACTAACTAACTAACTAACTAACTACTAACTAACTAACTAACTAACTAACTAACTAACTAACTAGACTAACTAACTAACTAACTAACTAACTAACTAACTAACTAACTAACTAACTAACTAACTAACTTACTAACTAACTAACTAACTAACTAAATAACTAACTAACTAACTAACTAACTAACTAACTAACTAACTAACTAACTAACTAACTAACTAACTAACTAACTAACTAATTAACTAACTAACTACATATGACCGTCTGTCCATCCGTCTGTTGAATGCACAGTAGGTCCTAAGATTTTAATACTTTCCAAAAATATCCTTCCATGATCTGAAGCATTCGGTATTGATCAATAATAGTGCAAATCACTCGACCAGAAAAATTTTAAAAAAATCTGATTTCAAATTTTAATCATCAAAATATGTATATGTACTTCCGAACGAATTACATTTATCACTACTTCACAAGAGGCACTAAGTGAATTTAGCTTCTATGGAACAGATATTTAATGACTTACAAAGAACCGAAAATTATTGCTTTTTTTCAAAACTGAAGATATAATTTTTTACTGACATTTTTTGACTCAACAAATGTAATTTTTAGGTTTTTGTATGTATTTCCTTTATTTAAGTTAATATTATGTAAGTCAAATTCTGCAGGGCTTTTTTTAGTACTTCCATGGAGTCAATTCTACTTCCTTTTTCGCTTCTTTGGATGTTCTTTTTTGCTGGGTAACGTATGAAAGTCGTTGTTTCAAACAAATCTTTGGAATGCTCTAAACGCATTCCAAAGATAAACTAAAATGGATCAAAATATTGATATTTGGAGGGAATATTTCCTCACAATACTTAGACGAAGTAACTAAAAGTACATATTAGCAAAAAACTATAGCTATGTAGTAAGATTTCAAAAAAGTTAATAATAAATAATTACAAATTAACCTGCAACAATGTAGTATTTGAAAACAAAAAGCTTGACCATTTCTCATACTAACAGTATTGTTCTAACATAAAACAACTGTTTTCTACAGTAAAGTAACGTAGAAAATGTGACATGGGTGGGTGTTTTCTTAACATGATAGTTCATCAAAAAATTTGTTAAAGTCGATATAAAGTATTTTGTTAAATCTTTAGAAAAGTTGCTTACATTTTAAACAATACTGTTAATATTCACACAATTATAGCAATAAAAATAAATAATATTAAAATATCAACAATAAAACTATATTTAGATTTATTATCAGTAAAACAATACAAACTACAGACAGGGGCATAAAATTAGCATATATTTTTAGCCTAATAGACAAGCAAACAAATTAATACTATATTTAAAAAAAACTAAACTATAAAAATATGTGTGTGTTAATCACTACTTAGTTGTGAACGAAATGAAAAAACAAAAACCATTTAAAAATCCAACAACAATTTGTCTGGCAGAATTTAAAACAAAAAAAAAAGAAACCTCAAATGGAAGCGATAACGTTGTTAAAAAGTGTTGATAAGGTAAAACCCCTAAAATAAAACGAAAGAAAAGACTAAGAGCAAAATACACATATTTAATTCTTACGGTGGGTATTAGAAAAAATAAATACAACAAAACTAAACAGCAAAACTGATAATTTAAACATTTTATTGAACAAATTTGTGGCAGCCTAAAAACTACTGAAAATAGCAACAACTTGGCTAAAGTAGTTTATTGCAGAAAGAAAAAAAAGCTTCCGCATTGTAGTATTTGAAAATTAAAGAAAAACAAAATTTTCCACCGAAACTTTAAGTGAACGTGTGGGTCAAAAAATACTTAACTGCAGCTTAGAGGATAAAAGAGAAAAAAAATTAAAAACATTTTTGTGGTTTTAAGTAAAAATAATGAGTTTTAGATTAAATTTAAACATAATCAATGTTTTGAAAACATTTTTTGCCTTTGTTTTTGTTTGAGTTGTTGTTGCAAAACATTTTTAATTTAACATAAGAGCGACTTTATTGTAAACTGGAGTATAAAACTTAATAGCTATTGATGATTACATGTTGGCACTACTTAACTGATAAATTTTAGCAAATAATCTCAGAACCAGTTAAATGTTGTCTTCACTGTAGATATAAATTATTATTTTATTATCTCATGTCATTATTGTTAGTTGTGATAAGTCAATATGTCATAGGCAAAGTTTTGAAAGTTGTAAAATCTATAAAAATCAGAGGCTTTCAAATTATAAGGAATTTTATATACAAATCCTTATATTTTTAATTGCAAATCTTACATTTCAGCACCTGATCATGATGTAATATCATAAGTTGTCATACGTTTTAAGTCTCTTCATTTTCTCTTACCTCTTATATATTATATTTCATATCATTTTCATCTCAATATAATTTTCAATATATTTCCATTAAACGACAAAAAAAAAAGAAATTGTCCAACTCAAACCTGTCCCCTTTTGTCAAATGATTAATTACCACGATTAACTCCTATAAAGTGTTAATAAGATTTCTTTTTATTTTCATTGCTCCTGCTGCGTTTGCAATTACAAGACATCTCTTCTTCAATTTGTTGCTGCCACATCAACTCTATTTCAATCTTGCATAATTAATGAAGTTGTTTCGCTCTCTACTTTTAATGTAGTGTCAGAAATTAACAATTCTTCACTCGATTTGAAAAAGGAATTTTTCTATTCAAGATATCAAGATCAATCTTAAATGGTAACAAATTTTCAAGTAAAATTTTGTTTTGTTTTTGTTGGCAACTTAATCTAAAGAAATTTATCTAAAATTAAAATGAAGACAGGTAATTAGGTTTACCACGCACTCTTAAGTTGTTGTTGTATTAAAACGCAAGAAAAATAAATTGAATTGATTAAAGAAAACTATAATTTTAAAAGAGGAAGATAGTAATATTAGATAGAAGGAGGAGAGACAAGATATACAAATTTGGAATATATTATGAAGACTAGTCTATAGTCCAGTCTATAGTCTAGTCTATAGTCTAGTCTATAGTCTAGTCTATAGTCTAGTCTATAGTCTAGTCTATAGTCTAGTCTATAGTCTAGTCTATAGTCTAGTCTATAGTCTAGTCTATAGTCTAGTCAATAGTCTAGTCTATAGTCTAGTCTATAGTGTAGTCTATAGTCTAGTCTATAGTGTAGTCTATAGTCTAGTCTATAGTGTAGTCTATAGTCTAGTCTATAGTCTAGTCTATAGTGTAGTCTATAGTGTAGTCTATAGTGTAGTCTATAGTCTAGTCTATAGTGTAGTCTATAGTGTAGTCTATAGTGTAGTCTATAGTGTAGTCTATAGTGTAGTCTATAGTCTAGTTTATAGTCTAGTCTATAGTCTAGTCTATAGTCTAGTCTATAGTCTAGTCTATAGTCTAGTCTATAGTCTAGTCTATAATCTAGTCTATAGTCTAGTCTATAGTCTAGTCTATAGTCTAGTCTATAGTCTAGTCTATAGTCTAGTCTATAGTCTAGTCTATAGTCTAGACTATAGTCTAGTCTATAGTCTAGTCTATAGTCTAGTCTATAGTCTAGTCTATAGTCTAGTCTATAGTCTAGTCTAGTCTATAGTCTAGTCTATAGTCTAGTCTATAGTCTAGTCTAGTCTATAGTCTAGTCTATAGTCTAGTCTATAGCCTAGTCTATAGTCTAGTCTATAGTCTAGTCTATAGTCTAGTCTATAGTCTAGTCTATAGTCTAGTCTATAGTCTAGTCTATAGTCTAGTCTATAGTCTAGTCTATAGTCTAGTCTATAGTCTAGTCTATAGTCTAGTCTATAGTCTAGTCTATAGTCTAGTCTATAGTCTAGTCTATAGTCTAGTCTATAGTCTAGTCTATAGTCTAGTCTATAGTCTAGTCTATAGTCTAGTCTATAGTCTAGTCTATAGTCTAGTCTATAGTCTAGTCTATAGTCTAGTCTATAGTCTAGTCTATAGTCTAGTCTATAGTCTAGTCTATAGTCTAGTCTATAGTCTAGTCTATAGTCTAGTCTAGTCTATAGTCTAGTCTATAGTCTAGTCTATAGTCTAGTCTATAGTCTAGTCTATAGTCTAGTCTATAGTCTAGTCTAGTCTATAGTCTAGTCTATAGTCTAGTCTATAGTCTAGTCTATAGTCTAGTCTATAGTCTAGTCTATAGTCTAGTCTATAGTCTAGTCTTGTCTATAGTCTAGTCTATAGTCTAGTCCATAGTCTAGTCTATAGTCTAGTCTATCGTTTAGTCTATAGTTTAGTCTATAGTTTAGTCTATAGCCTAGTCTATAGTTTAGTCTATAGTCTAGTCTATAGTTTAGTCTATAGTCTAGTCTATAGTCTAGTCTATAGTCTAGTCTATAGTCTAGTCTATAGTCTAGTCTATAGTCTAGTCTATAGTCTAGTCTATAGTCTAGTCTATAGTCTAGTCTATAGTCTAGTCTATAGTCTAGTCTATAGTCTAGTCTATAGTCTAGTCTATAGTCTAGTCTATAGTCTAGTCTATAGTCTAGTCTAGTCTATAGTCTAGTCTATAGTCTAGTCTTATAGTCTAGTCTATAGTCTAGTCTATAGTCTAGTCTATAGTCTAGTCTATAGTCTAGTCTATAGTCTAGTCTATAGTCTAGTCTATAGTCTAGTCTATAGTCTAGTCTAGTATAGTCTAGTCTATAGTCTAGTCTATAGTCTAGTCTATAGTCTAGTCTATAGTCTAGTCTATAGTCTAGTCTATAGTCTAGTCTATAGTCTAAGTCTATAGTCTAGTCTATAGTCTAGTCTATAGTCTAGTCTATAGTCTAGTCTATAGTCCTAGTCTATAGTCTAGTCTATAGTCTAGTCTATAGTCTAGTCTATAGTCTAGTCTATAGTCTAGTCTATAGTCTAGTCTATAGTCTAGTCTATAGTCTAGTCTATAGGTCTAGTCTATAGTCTAGTCTATAGTCAGTCTATAGTCTAGTCTATAGTCTAGTCTATAGTAGTCTAGTCTATAGTCTAGTCTATAGTCTAGTCCTATAGTCTAGTCTATAGTCTAGTCTATAGTCTAGTCTATAGTCTAGTCTATAGTCTAGTCCATAGTCTAGTCTATAGTCTAGTCTATAGTCTAGTCTATAGTCTAGTCTATAGTCTAGTCTATAGTTTAGTCTATAGTTTAGTCTATAGCCTAGTCTATAGTTTAGTCTATAGTCTAGTCTATAGTCTAGTCTATAGTCTAGTCTATCGTTTAGTCTATAGTCTCTATAGTCTAGTCTATAGTCTAGTCTATAGTCTAGTCTATCGTTTAGTCTATAGTCTAGTCTATAGTCTAGTCTATAGTCTAGTCTATAGTCTAGTCTATAGTCTAGTCTATAGTCTAGTCTATAGTCTAGTCTATAGTCTAGTCTATAGTCTAGTCTATAGTCTAGTCTATAGTCTAGTCTATAGTCTAGTCTATAGTCTAGTCTATAGTCTAGTCTATAGTCTAGTCTATAGTCTAGTCTATAGTCTAGTCTATAGTCTAGTCTATAGTCTAGTCTATAGTCTAGTCTATAGTCTAGTCTATAGTCTAGTCTATAGTCTAGTCTATAGTCTAGTCTATAGTCTAGTCTATAGTCTAGTCTATAGTCTAGTCTATAGTCTAGTCTATAGTCTGGTCTATAGTCTAGTCTATAGTCTAGTCTATAGTCTAGTCTATAGTCTAGTCTATAGTCTAGTCTATAGTCTAGTCTATAGTCTAGTCTATAGTCTAGTCTATAGTCTAGTCTATAGTCTAGTCTATAGTCTAGTCTATAGTCTAGTCTATAGTCTAGTCTATAGTCTAGTCTATAGTCTAGTCTATAGTCTAGTCTATAGTCTAGTCTATAGTCTAGTCTACAGTCTAGTCTATAGTCTAGTCTATAGTCTAGTCTATAGTCTAGTCTATAGTCTAGTCGATAGTATATTTAGTCTATAGTCTAGTCTATAGTCTGTTCTATAGTCTAGTTTATAGTTAAGTCTATAGTCTAGTCTATAGTATAATCGATAGTCTAGTCTATATTCTAGTCTATATTCTAGTCTATATTCTAGTCTATAGTCTAGTCGATAGTCTAGTCTATAGTCTAGTCTATATTCTAGTCTATATTCTAGTCTATAGTCTTGTCTATAGTCTAGTCTATAGTGCATTCAACTCTATTGATTCTCTGGACCACTATTGCAATGTGAAGCACGTTTTCCTGTTTTAATGATATTAGAATGGAATGTGTTCCTCCAAAATAAGTTAACTTGGTCCCGGAACTCGCATTTCTATTATTCAATGTGAGAAATTGAATTCATTTCATTAAATCTTTTTCACTTTGATACCGTCAACAAAACTCGCCTTATCATGTCAACCCTTTTCATGGGTTAATGGTGTTAATGGCCCAACTAAATAAAATTGACAATCAATCGATCTCTGGCATTATAACTTAGCACGTTTGTCCATAACACATTGGATACTTTGAGAAATTAATAATGAAAAGTAATATCCAACAATATGCAGCATGAGTATTGGTGTTGGTGGCTAGTATTATTTTTAGTTCATAAAATGTTGTTGCCACTCATAATTCTGCTCACAACCACCCAAAGCAGCAACATACCAACAATATCTAGCAGTTAAAAGTAATGAGGCAATAAGGCAACGAAAATAGAATTATATTGATCATACCACGAAAAAAAAACGCATGCAACAATATACATAAGGCTATGTTGCATTAAAAACTACACACCCACTGCTGCTGCCAAACGCCCACTTTTCATAAGCGTTTGTGCCAAGTAATATTAAACATTTATATTATTTAAAAAAAATCGAACGTATTTAATGCGTTTTCATAAATTTCCTTAGTAAGCATCTCTTTTACAAGAGAGACTTTATGTTTTTTGAATGTGTGTGAGTGTGTCTGTTGCAGCCTAAAAAAAAGTTTATATGCCACACTTTATCTACCTCCTACTTTTTTTGTGAAATCTAATATAATTTCAATTAAAACAGAAAATGTAAAAAATGTCCGTCCATCCGTATGTCCATTCTTTTTTTCTGTGTACAGCTGGACAAACGATGATATTGGAAAATTTATGCGTATCGATTTTAAAACATTTATTGGAATGTCCTGTCTTTTAAGTCCATTTTCTTTTTTTATTTATTTATTTTTTTTTTTTTTTTGATAGTAAAATGCTTCCGCATGCCATGTTTTTGTTGTGTTATATAGATGGCGCTGTTGCATGTTTGTAGCACGAGCATATTTATCAATAATAATTCTATTGGTTTCAATAAATTAAATGTTTTACCTTGTTGTTAACATACACACGTCTCTACCAGCAGTTTGTAAATGTTGTTGTTACAATGAAATTTAATGCGTTTTTGTTTTTGTATATTGCTGCAGTGTTGTGCGGTGTTTTGTGGCAAGCATTTGGTATGTGTCTATCTGTGTGTTTGGTTATTGGTATCATAAATATGAGATCGTATATTAAGACTTTGAGTAGGTTTCATGCATGCATGATGATGCCTATGATGACGACGAAGGCATGATCCACGTTGCTCTATATTAATAACGCATCCACCCTCTAATTGCATTTTTGTTATTTTTTTTCTACATTTTCTTGTTGTATTCATTTCTGTTTTTAATTCTACCACGTTTTGGTGTTGTGGCTTTTTTCCATGGAAGAAGATAATGTATTAGGAATCGTTTGAATTGGTATCGAGTGAGCGGCTTTTATTATTAGTTTGTGGCAATGAAAGCAAAAAAAAAACTATAGCATAAGAATATTTCATGAGCTGGTTTTAGTTCACTCACGATTTTCAATTTCGATTAGTAGTAGTTTATTTTTTTAATTTTATAAACTGCTAAGTGTTGCACAGTGGTTCTATAAAGAGATAATTTCTAAAAATTCCTTAAAAAATTTCTTATACAGGGAATTTGCTACAATTTTTCTAAAGAAAGACAATAATTTTTTAAAGAGAGCAATACTAAGGAAAATTTTCTACCACTGTTCTTTTAAACAACATAATTCTAACACTTTTAACTAAGATATTGCCCAGAATATTGCGACTTTGATGCGTTTTTTTTCCTTGTCGTGTTGTAATAAAATACTAAATATTAAAAAGGCAAACGTAAGAAAAAAAAAAGATCAATTAACCGTATTTTTATTTTTAACTCTATTTCTGCATACAAAAACGAAATGAATATCATAAAAGCGGGTGTGTATACAAAAATGCATCTCTTTCAAGTTCTGGCTAGGATGATCGTGTAATTTGAATTGTCTGTTTTTAATCAATTTAATATTTTAATGGCTAGAATAGAAAAACCTGTCCTTTCCGCGTATTGATTAATTAATAGCAATTATTGTTGTTAATTATTGTTGCAAATTATCGCGCTCTTTGACTTGCGCTCTAAGCTTAACAACTTCTTCATTACATCTGGATTGCTAGCTATTGTAAGATGTATTTTAATTTTCTTTATTTCTGTAAAGAAAAATTTTAAATAACTTCTTTAATGTCTCATGAGCTCGTTTAAAACAGTCTCATTTCTACTTTAGTAATTTACTAGTAAAATACTAGATTGAAATCTGATAACATTGTGTTGAGATTTTTATCGTGTTGTAGAGAGTATGAGGTAACATGGCAAATAACTAGATTATTATAAAAAATTTATAAATATAGCTTGTTTAATTACAGGAACAAAACTCCAATAATATTAGAACCAAAGTATAACATACTATAAACAAAGACTTGTTATGTATGTAATTAATCTGAATATAGAACTGAACTAGGACTGAACTAGAACTGAACTAGAACTGAACTAGAACTGAACTAGAACTGAACTAGAACTGAACTAGAACTGAACTAGAACTGAACTAGAACTGAACTAGAACTGAACCAGAACTGAACTAGAACTGAACTAGAACTGAACTAGAACTGAACTAAAACTGAACTAGGACTGAACTGCTAGAACTAGAACTGAACTAGACCGAACTAGAACTGAACTAGAACTGAACTAGAACTGAACTAGAACTGAACTAGAACTGAATAATTGACTAACTAGACTGAACTAGAACTAAATAAGAACTGAACTAACCCCACTAAACTGAATAGAATGAACTAGAACTGACTAGACGGAACTAGAACTGAACTAGAACTAGACTGAACTAGAACTGAACTAGAACTGAACTAGAACTGAACTATAATGAACTAGAACTGAACTAGAACTGAACTAGAACTGAACTAGAACTGAACTAGAACTGAACTAGAACTGAACTAGAACTGAACTAGAACTGAACTAGAACTGAACTAGAACTGAACTAGAACTGAACTAGAACTGAACTAGAACTGAACTAGAACTGAACTAGAACTGAACTAGAACTGAACTAGAACTGAACTAGAACTGAACTAGAACTGAACTAGAACTGAACTAGAACTGAACTAGAACTGAACTAGAACTGAACTAGAACTGAACTAGAACTGAACTAGAACTGAACTAGAACTGAACTAGAACTGAACTAGAACTGAACTAGAACTGAACTAGAACTGAACTAGAACTGAACTAGAACTGAACTAGAACTGAACTAGAACTGAACTAGAACTGAACTGAACTGAACTAGAACTGAACTAGAACTGAACTAGAACTGAACTAGAACTGAACTAGAACTGAACTAGAACTGAACTAGAACTGAACTAGAACTGAACTAGAACTGAACTAGAACTGAACTAAAACTGAACTAGAACTAGAACTGAACTAGAACTGAACTAGAACTGAACTAGAACTGAACTAGAATGAACTAGAACTGAACTAGAACTGAACTAGAACTGAACTAGAACGAACTAGAACTGAACTAGAACTGAACTAGAACTGAACTAGAACTGAACTAGAACTGAACTAGAACTGAACTAGAACTGAACTAGAACTGAACTAGAACTGAACTAGAATTGAACTAGAAGACTAGAAACTAGAACTGAACTAGAACTGAACTAGAACTGAACTAGAACTGAACTAGAATGAACTAGAAATGAACTAGAACTGAACTAGAACTGAACTAGAACTGAACTAGAACTGAACTAGAACTGAACTAGAACTGAACTAGAACTGAACTAGAACTGAACTAGAACTGAACTAGAACTGAACTAGAACTGACTAGAACTGAACTAGAACTGAACTAGAACTGAACTAGAACTGAACTAGAACTGAACTAGAACTGAACTAGAACTGAACTAGAACTGAACTAGAACTGAACTAGAACTGAACTAGACTGAACTAGAACTGAACTAGAACTGAACTAGAACTGAACTAGAACTGAACTAGAACTGACTAGAACTGAACTAGAACTGAACTAGAACTGAACTAGAACTGAACTAGAACTGAACTAGAACTGAACTAGAACTGAACTAGAACTGAACTAGAACTGAACTAGAAACTGAACTAGAACTGAACTAGAACTGAACTAGAACTGAACTAGAACTGAACTAGAACTGAACTAGAACTGAACTAGAACTGAACTAGAACTGAACTAGAAACTGAACTAGAACTGAACTAGAACTGAACTAGAACTGAACTAGAACTGAACTAGAACTGAACTAGAACTGAACTAGAACTGAACTAAACTGAACTAGAACTGAACTAGAACTGAACTAGAACTGAACTAGAACTGAACTAGAACTGAACTAGAACTGAACTAGAACTGAACTAGAACTGAACTAGAACTGAACTAGAACTGAACTAGAACTGAACTAGAACTGAACTAGAACTGAACTAGAACTGAACTAGAACTGAACTAGAACTGAACTAGAACTGAACTAGAACTGAACTAGAACTGAACTAGAACTTAACTAGAACTGAACTAGAACTGAACTAGAACTGAACTAGAACTGAAACTAGAACTGAACTAGAACTGAACTGAACTAGAACTGAACTAGAACTGAACTAGAACTGAACTAGAACTGAACTAGAACTGAACTAGAACTGAACTAGAACTGAACTAGAACTGAACTAGAACTGAACTAGAACTGAACTAGAACTGAATTAGAACTGAACTAGAACTGAACTAGAACTGAACTAGAACTGAACTAGAACTGAACTAGAACTGAACTAGAACTGAACTAGAATTGAACTAGATCTGAACTAGAACTGAACTAGAACTAAACTAGAACTGAACTAGAACTGAACTAGAACTGAACTAGAACTGTACTAGAACTGAACTAGAACTGAACTAGAACTGAACTAGAACTGAACTAGAACTGAACTAGAACTGAACTAGAACTGAACTAGAACTGAACTAGAACTGAACTAGAACTGAACTAGAACTGAACTAGAACTGAACTAGAACTGAACTAGAACTGAACTAGACTGAACTAGAACTGAACTAGAACTGAAGTAGAACTGAACTAGAACTGAACTAGAACTGAACTAGAACTGAACTAGAACTGAAAGAACTGAACTAGAACTGAACTAGAACTGAACTAGAACTGAGCTAGAACTGAACTAGAACTGAACTAGAACTGAACTAGAACTGAACTAGAACTGAACTAGAACTGAACTAGAAACTGAACTAGAACTGAACTATAACTGAACTAGAACTGAACTATAACTGAACTATAACTGAACTATAACTGAACTAGAACTGAACTAGAACTGAACTAGAACTGACAAACTGAACTAGAACTGAACTAGAACTGAACTAGAACTGACTAGAACTGAACTAGAACTAGAACTGAACTAGAACTGAACTAGAACTGAACTAGAACTGAACTAGAACTGAACTAGAACTGAACTGAAGAACTGACTAGAACTGAACTAGAACTGAACTAGAACTGAACTAGAACTGAACTAGAACTGAACTAGAACTGAACTAGAACTGAACTAGAACTGAACTAGAACTGAACTAGAACTGAACTAGAACTGAACTAGAACTGAACTAGAACTGAACTAGAACTGAACTAGAACTGAACTAGAACTGAACTAGAACTGAACTAGAACTGAACTAGAACTGAACTAGAACTGAACTAGACTGACTAGAACTGAACTAGAACTGAACTAGAACTGAATTAGAACTGAACTAGAACTGAACTAGAACTGAACTAGAACTGAACTAGAACTGAACTAGAACTGAACTAGAACTGAACTAGAATTGAACTAGATCTGAACTAGAACTGAACTAGAACTAACTAGAACTGAACTAGAACTGAACTAGAACTGAACTAGAACTGTACTAGAACTGAACTAGAACTGAACTAGAACTGAACTAGAACTGAACTAGAACTGAACTAGAACTGAACTAGAACTGAACTAGAACTGAACTAGAAAGAACTAGAACTGAACTAGAACTGACTAAAGAACTAGAACTGAACTAGAACTGAAGTAGAACTGAACTAGAACTGAACTAGAACTGAACTAGAACTGAACTAGAACTGAACTAGAACTGAACTAGAACTGAACTAAACTGAACTAAACTGAGCTAGAACTGAACTAGAACTGAACTAGAACTGAACTAGAACTGAACTAGAACTGAACTAGAACTGAACTAGAACTGAACTAGAACTGAACTAGAACTGAACTATAACTGAACTAGAACTGAACTAGAACTGAACTGTAACTGAACTATAACTGAACTAGAACTGAACTAGAACTGAACTAGAACTGAACTAGAACTGAACTAGAACTGAACTAGAACTGAACTAAACTGAACTAGAACTAGAACTGAACTAGGAGACTGAACTAGAACTGAACTAGAACTGAACTAGAACTGACTAGACTGAACTAGAACTGAACTAGAACTGAACTAGGACTGAACTAGACTGAACTAGGACTGAATAGAACTGAACTAGAACTGAAATAGATGAAATAGAACTGAATAGAACTGAACTAGAACTGAAATAGAACTGAACTAGAACTGACTAGAACTGAACTAGAACTGAACTAGAACTGAACTAGGACTGAACTAGAACTGAACTAGGACTGAACTAGGACTGAACTAGAACTGAACTAGAACTGAATAGAACTGAAATAGAACTGAAATAGAACTGAAATAGAACTGAGATAGAACTGAACTAGAACTGAACTAGAACTGAACTAGAACTGAACTAGAACTGAACTAGAACTGAACTAGAACTGAACTAGAACTGAACTAGAACTGAACTAGAACTGAACTAGAATTGAACTAGATCTGAACTAGAACTGAACTAGAACTCAACTAGAACTGAACTAGAACTGAAAGAACTAAACTAGAACTGAACTAGAACTAAACTAGAACTGAACTGAAACAAAACTGAACATAGCTAAATAAAACTCAAAACTCATATTTCTAATTCCCGCCTCTATAATTATAATTTAAGCGACAAAGTTGCAATTGTCATACAATTATATTTCTGTAAATATACACATAAATGCCTGACACTATCTCTCAATTTCTTAACCTGTGATTATTTATTTCGCTATTTTTCATTCATTTTTTTTTCAGACTTAAGCAGGGGTTATTTACAGCTCTAGTACAATACTTACAACAACTTTTCTGCCAAGAAGGAAATATAAACTAGATTTTATAAAAGCAAAAATAGCAACAAAAAAGTGCAGCAGCAACAAAAACCATTTAAACGCACGCATGTTTAAAGCCATAATTTTAAACACAATAAAATGACTTCTGCAACATGTCAAAATACAATATCAGCAGCAGCAAAAGTAGCTGCAACAGCAGCCAAAGAAAACTAAGATACAAAAACACAAATCATAAAATAAAATAAAACTTCCGACAAATTAGAAATCTTGGCCGCAGGCAACGCACAAATGAAAAATAATATTAAACTACTGCCGTTGGAGAAAAATAAAATAGAAAAACAATAAAACAACTTTGTAGCAACAAAACAGCAACAGGAAGGTGCTACACGCAGTCGCCACGCCAAAGACGGACTGTAGAAAAAGTGCCAAACAAGTTGCAACTGTAGTAAAAGTAGTAGCAACAGTAGAAGTAATAACAGCAGTAAGAGCAGTACACAAGTTTAAATTGGAACAGAAGCCCAATAATTATAATCAAAAACTATACACTTGAGTTCAGTTCAGAATGAAAAGAATTATTACAATGAAGCAGAAAATAGCTCTGGAAATAAAGGATGGAGACAGCCAAGTATAACCGTTACATTGAGCCAACAATTACAACTACTTTTTAACGTTTTAGAATTTATAATAAAATTAAAGCTTAACTGAAGCAATCGGCTTCTGCCGTCTGCAGCAAGTAGTTGGTGGTTATGGTGGAGGCTGGTAAAAGAACCTTTCCTGCTTAAGTCTACAATAAGCCATGAATCTAATGTCTAAACATGAAAATGAATCATCCACACATATGTCTGTTAGTAAGTTTGGATCTATAATATTATGGCTTAAATGAATGGTTGTAAATTATTATGATTTGTATGATTGCCACAAGTTGCAGCAAAAAAGCAACTGTATAATGACATATTGCTTAAATGATGGTGAAATGTGGCCAAACTAGAAGTCAGTAGAAGAAGAATAGAAAACATTACTAACTTTCCACAGCATTTAGCATGATGCTTACTTATTTAGGCAGCCAGTAGCCAAAGATGCAACATCAGTAATATACATATTCTTATGTATTTATGTTCATCAGAAAATATGTATGTTTGACTTAAAGAAGCCGCCATCATCAAACTAAATATTAGTAGACTTTATAGTTTTAAATTGGCGAGAGAATGCATGTGTTTTTTGTCTGTGTTTCAATGAGCCCGGCTCCAGCTTAAACAGAAACCTCAGGCTCAGTTAAACACGTCTAAACATTTAGACAAACAAAGCCACCAACGTTTTTTTTCTGGTATATTGTTCTCTCACTTCTTTTTTTATGTGTGTGTGTTATTGTTTGTATTGCATGCCACTAGCTATGGCGCTTCTATTTTTCTTCTAATATTTTGCACCAAACTCCATCACTATCAAATATTACCGAAACCACTATAATTAAGACGTATGTCGAGGGCATGTTTAATGTAAGCATTTCTTTTACACTGGGACAAATGTTAAAGGATACAGGAAATAGATTTCAAGAGTAATTGGAATAATTACTGTAAATTACTAATGGTTTCTTCTTCGAGATTCTTGTTGAAGATTTTTGGATCTAAAACTAAAATAGAACTGAACTAAAATTGAACTAGAACTAAACTAGAACAGAACTAGAACTGAACTAGATCTAAACTAGAACTGAACTAGAACTGAACTAAAACTGAACTAGAACTGAACTAGAACTGAACTAGAACTGAACTAGAACTGAACTAGAACTGAACTAGAACTGAACTAGAACTGAACTAGAAATGAACTAGAACTGAACTAAAACTGAACTTGAACTGAACTAGAACTAGAACTGAACTAGAACTGAACTGAACTGAACTAGAACTGAACTAGAACTGAACTAGAACTGAACTAGAACTGAACTAGAACTGAACTAGAACTGAACTAGAACTGAACTAGAACTGAACTGAACTATAACTGAACTAGACTGAACTGAACTAGAACTGAACTAGAACTGAACTAGAACTGAACTAGAACTGAACTAGAACTGAACTAGAACTGAACTAGAACTGAACTAGAACTGAACTAGAACTGAACTAGAACTGAACTAGAACTGAACTAGAACTGAACTAAACTGAACTAGAACTGAAAAAAACTGAACTAGAACTGAACTAGAACTGAACTAGAACTGAACTAGAACTGAACTAGAACTGAACTAGAACTGAACTAGAACTGAACTAAACTGAACTAGAACTGAACTAGAACTGAACTAAACTGAACTAGAACTGAACTAGAACTGAACTAGAACTGAACTAGAACTGAACTAGAACTGAACTAGACTGAACTAGAACTGAACTAGAACTGAACTAGAACTGAACTAGAACTGAACTAGAACTGAACTAGAACTGAACTAGAACTGAACTAGAACTGAACTAGAACTGAACTAGAACTGAACTAGAACTGAACTAGAACTGAACTAGAACTGAACTAGAACTGAACTAGAACTGAACTAGAACTGAACTAGAACTGAACTAGAACTGAACTAGAACTGAACTAGAACTGACTAGAACTGAACTAGAAACTGAACTAGAACTGAACTAGAACTGAACTAGAACTGAACTAGAACTGAACTAGAACTGAACTAGAACTGACTAGAACTGAACTAGAACTAAACTAGAACTGAACTAGAACTGAACTAGAACTGAACTAGAACTGAACTAGAACTGAACTAGAACTGAACTAGAACTGAACTAGAACTGAACTAGAACTGAACTAGAACTGAACTAGAACTGAACTAGAACTGAACTAGAACTGAACTAGAACTGAACTAGAACTGAACTAGAACTGAACTAGAACTGAACAAGACTGAACTAGAACTGAACTAGAACTGAACTAGAACTGAACTAGAACTGAACTAGAACTGAACTAGAACTGAACTAGAACTGAACTAGAAATGAACTAGAACTGAACTAGAACTGAACTAGAACTGAACTAGAACTGAACTAGAACTGAACTAGAACTGAACTAGAACAGAACTTGAACTGAACTAGAACTGAACTAGAACTGAACTAGAACTGAACTAGAACTGAACTAGAACTGAACTAGAACTGAACTAGAACTGAACTAGAACTGAACTAGAACTGAACTAGAACTGAACTAGAACTGAACTAGAACTGAACTACTAGAACTGAACTAGAACTGAACTAGAACTGAACTAGAACTGAACTAGAACTGAACTAGAACTGAACTAGAACTGAACTAGAACTGAACTAGAACTGAACTAGAACTGAACTAGAACTGAACTAGAACTGAACTAGAACTGAACTAGAACTGAACTAGAACTGAACTAGAACTGAACTAGAACTGAACTAGAACTGAACTAGGACTGAACTAGAACTAAACTAGAATTGAACTAGAACTGAACTAAGTTTTGCCGATGTTTGAAGTGATACAAGAAGACTCAATATATTTATGAACTCAAAGTGAAAGTGATTCTGAGCCGATTGGTATACTTTAAGATATATTTTTGGGTGTTACAAACATCAGCACAAACGCACTATAATAATGTAGGGTATAAAAATTTATCTGTACATTTGCTAATATTCTCTTAGGATTTTTACGATTAATCTTTTCTTTTTTCAATACATAAAATATATAATTTTTTAATCCCACACTTTTATGAATACTTAGTAATATGTAATTTTTTACTACGTAATTATAATTACATGAAAAGATTATATCGAACATTGAGACTACAATGAACGAATCATTATCAGCACGTAACGCACTATTAACCCATTAAGAAATGGCGAAAATGAAATAAACATTATTTTAATATTTACTACAGTACTATGAGTTTCATAGAATCCTTCTTTAAACTTAGAATTTAAAATTATATTATTAAGTTTTAAAAATTTAATTGATATTTGACAAATTTATTCGATCGTCTCTGTACGGTTTTATTCCTCCAGGAATATAGGAAAAAATGTAAATTAAATTTTAGTTTATACAAAAAAAAAACCATAGTCTTCCGAAAAAAGCTTAAGGCTTTTGTTGCTATTTTTATAAATTAACAAAACGAATAATGTGTATTAAGAAAAATATAACAACAAAAGATCAAAAATAAATGTTATGAATTGTTGTTTGTGTGTGTGTGTTTTTTAATAAAATGTTGTCCTGTATGTTTTTAACATGATCGATGCAAAATATAAGAGAAAATGAACAACTCGAAAAGATGTTTGAAAGGAGTCAGAGACATGAAAGAGTAAAGCGATTTAATAGCAAAGACACAAACCATTAGATGTTCTTGTTTTGACTGGTTGCTTGTAAGTAGTGGTGATACGTTGCAACGATCAGTCAGTTGATTTAGAGATTTGATTGCGTAAAAATTAAAGTGTAGCAATGCCTATACATGTTGCATGTAACATGAGTCTAAAACAGACTGAGGTCGTTATTAGGTAAACTTTTTAAAAAAGTAAAAACGAAAACGATCAAAAAATAGAATAAATCTTAGAATTTTTTTTAGAATATTTTCACTCAAAAGATTTAATTCTTTTAAACAACAAGTTCGCGTTTTTGCCTTAATAAGTGCATGCTAGTGATTCAGTATCTATGTATGTATGTGTGTGCCCATAAGCATAATCAGATTTTTTTAATCTTGTACGCATTATTATTATCATTATTATTACAACAACGCAACTATTTCTTTTTTTATTTTAATTTTTCTCTGTAGTTCATTTGCTATTTTACTCGGTACATGTAGTTTTTTCGCATTGTTTCTGTTTGTTGTAAAGTTTTTAGCTTTTAGCCATGATTTTCATATTTAAATCAATGTTGCAAGATCTCTACCAAAGATGCAAACCCACAAACTTACACATGGACTCCTAGACTGTATTATGGGATGGTCATGTTAAGCTTATGAAGGAGTTTTTTTTTAACTAGTTGCAACTACAAGCAAAAAATTTAGAGTGGAGAGAGAGAGAGAGCTGGAGGGAGCTATAGTGTTTTTATTTTAATAATATGCTTTAAGCAAAACCGCTTGTAATTTGTATTTTTATCTAATTTAATTCTTTTTTCTCTTCAACTACTGCTGCAACAATAACTGCCACCATACTAGCAACAAGAAAATCGCGTATTTGCCATTCGTTACAGTTTAATGTTTAAACTAATGTTTTGTCGACTTGAGTTTGGAATTGAAGTTGTTGCAACTTGCAAGTGCTTGGTAAACATTCTTTGTGGCAAGTGCAAGTGTGTCTCTTTATGCTAAGGCATTATGACGAGAAAATGTTACTGTTATATTGTTTGTGTTTTTGTGCAAAAAGGAATGATATCAAAATCCGGTATAGTTGTGTCAGGAAATCACATCAAATCACTGGTTGATCAGTCATTCCATAGCACAATAACAACAACAGCAAATGACCACAATTCAAAAAGTCAAGTTGTTTTATATTTATATATTTTTTTTATAAAATTTTATGAAAAAAAAAAATTATTTAAACCACCTGCATTTATGGAAAAATTTGCAAAACAGTGGTTCTCAATGGAATAAATTTTGTTCAGTTCTAGTTCAGTTCTAGTTCAGTTCTAGTTCAGTTCTAGTTCAGTTCTAGTTCAGTTCTAGTTCAGTTCTAGTTCAGTTCTAGTTCAGTTCTAGTTCAGTTCTAGTTCAGTTCTAGTTCAGTTCTAGTTCAGTTCTAGTTCAGTTCTAGTTCAGTTCTAGTTCAGTTCTAGTTCAGTTCTAGTTCAGTTCTAGTTCAGTTCTAGTTCAGTTCTAGTTCAGTTCTAGTTCAGTTCTAGTTCAGTTCTAGTTCAGTTCTAGTTCAGTTCTAGTTCAGTTCTAGTTCAGTTCTAGTTCAGTTCTAGTTCAGTTCTAGTTCAGTTCTAGTTCAGTTCTAGTTCAGTTCTAGTTCAGTTCTAGTTCTAGTTCAGTTCTAGTTCAGTTCTAGTTCAGTTCTAGTTCAGTTCTAGTTCAGTTCTAGTTCAGTTCTAGTTCAGTTCTAGTTCAGTTCTAGTTCAGTTCTAGTTCAGTTCTAGTTCAGTTCTAGTTCTAGTTCAGTTCTAGTTCAGTTCTAGTTCAGTTCTAGTTCTAGTTCAGTTCTAGTTCAGTTCTAGTTCAGTTCTAGTTCAGTTCTAGTTCAGTTCTAGTTCAGTTCTAGTTCAGTTCTAGTTCAGTTCTAGTTCAGTTCTAGTTCAGTTCTAGTTCAGTTCTAGTTCAGTTCTAGTTCAGTTCTAGTTCAGTTCTAGTTCAGTTCTAGTTCAGTTCTAGTTCAGTTCTAGTTCAGTTCTAGTTCAGTTCTAGTTCAGTTCTAGTTCAGTTCTAGTTCAGTTCTAGTTCAGTTCTGGTTCAGTTCTAGTTTTGTTGTAGTTCAGTTCTAGTTCAGTTCTAGTTCAGTTCTAGTTCAGTTCTAGTTCAGTTCTAGTTCAGTTCTAGTTCTAGTTCAGTTCTAGTTCAGTTCTAGTTCAGTTCTAGTTCAGTTCTAGTTCAGTTCTAGTTCAGTTCTAGTTCAGTTCTAGTTCTAGTTCAGTTCTAGTTCAGTTCTAGTTCTAGTTCAGTTCTAGTTCAGTTCTAGTTCAGTTCTAGTTCAGTTCTAGTTCAGTTCTAGTTCAGTTCTAGTTCAGTTCTAGTTCAGTTCCAGTTCAGTTCCAGTTCAGTTCCAGTTCAGTTCAAGTTCAGTTCTAAGTTCAGTTAAAAATGTTCTTGTAATTTTAATGAAACCACTGTTCCTGTAAAGAGAATCTAAACATTCAACAATAGGAAATCAAAAACTCTCCATAGCAACTCGTGTTTTGATTCCTCTTGATTTTTTGCAATTTAAATAATGTTTTAAGGCGTCGGTATACTTTTGACGATTAGCTACGCATGTCAACGCATATTTCTAACATCAATTTTCCTGTTAAAAAGACAAGCAAAACTATTACAACAGCAACCATTAGCGAAAACATGTCGTAAAACAAAAACAAAACTAAAAAAAAAATTACACAAAATACGCTGCTGTTCTACAATAAAACAGCAACTAAAACAACAACAATGTGCCACTAATCCAGCAGCAACATTGACAGTAAAGAAGGAAAATCTGTAAAACAACAAGTGCATTTCAAATAAACTTTCCACAACACACATCCATCTAAAGTCATTCTTTTGAACATTCAACCAACCATCCATCCATCTAACTATCCATTGAATTGCATATTTTGCATATGATATGAATATTACAAACACACTTACTTGCTGATCAGCAACGAAACCGTGCGAACGACCACTTGTCCATGTGGCCACATAAAATATTACATGTTGCCTCCTGGACCACTACTAACATAAGAAGAACCAAAAATAGTAGGAAAAAAATTGGAAAAAAAAATTTAGATAAAATATTACATGACCATATGAGGTGTCGTTTGATGGACTTGCCAGCACTCGAGTGTTAAGTCAGTCAACAGTTTAGAGTATAAACGTATGAGTATCTCTCTCCTCCATATGTTTTATTTTATTTTTTTTTTAATTTTTTGTTTCAAAGGAATAACAACAACATTTTTATTTTTTTTTTTTAGATACAATGGTTACAATGGCCAGTTACCACAACAAAATATTTTTTTCTAGAAGCCTTGAAGTAGTGTTTTACAGTAGTTGTTGCAACATTTTGCGGTTACAAATCAAAAAGCTTTGTTAATATTTTTATCTTAGATTTAGTCTAAATATGCATGTTGTATGAACAGAAAATATACATACATATACAATACCATCATTGATATCGAAATTATACATTTATTTTGTTGTTTTTGTTATTTTTAATTTTAATTATAATTAAAATGGTTTTTGTTAAGATAAACAGTTGATATTAGAAAGAAATATTATAGTATAAGCCTGTCTGATGTGAATATTTTATGTTTGATATAAATATTTTTTCGTTATCAAATATAAAAAGGAAATAATTAAAACGATTTAATAAAAGAATAAAACTTTAGAAGTCCAAAATTTTTTTTTTTGATAAATGTTCAGTGATTTTTTTAAATTTTCACTGATATTTTTTATTGAAATATATCACTGAAACAATTTTCAGTGATATTTTTCTATAGAAACAATTTTCAGTGAAATTTGCCTACAGTTTTCAGTGAAATTTTTCTATAGAAACAGTTTTCAGTGATTTTTTTCTATAGAAACAGTTTTCACTGAAATTTTTCTATAGAAACAGTTTCAGTGAAATGTTTCTATAGAAACAGTTTTCAGTGAAATTTTTCTATAGAAACAGTTTTCAGTGAAATTTTTCTATAGAAACAGTTTTCAGTGAAATTTTTCTATAGAAACAATTTTCAGTGAAATTTTTCTATAGAAACAATTTTCAGTGAAATTTTTCTATAGAAACAATTTTCAGTGAAATTTGTCTATAGAAACAGTTTTCAGTGAAATTTTTCTATAGAAACAGTTTTCAGTGAAATTTTTCTATAAAACAGTTTTCAGTGAAATTTTTCTATAGAAACAGTTTTCAGTGAAATTTTTCTATGGAAACAGTTTTCAGTGAAATTTTTCTATAGAAACAGTTTTCAGTGAAATTTTTCTATAGAAACAGTTTTCAGTGATATTTTTCTATGGAAACAATTTTCAGTGAAATTTTCTTGTTGAAAAAATTTTCAATGAAATTTTTCTTTAGAAAAATTTTTAGTAAAATTTTTCAATAGAAACATTTTTAGTGAAATTTTTCTATTGAAACATTTTTAGTGAAATTTTTCTATAGAAACATTTTTAGTGAAATTTTTCTATAGAAACATTTTTAGTGAAATTTTTCTATAGAAACATTTTTAGTGAAATTTTTCTATAGAAACATTTTTAGTGAAATTTTTCTATAGAAACAATTTTCAGTGAAATTTTCTTATAGAAAAAATTTTCTGTGAAATTTTTCTTTAGAAACATTTTTAGTGAAATTTTTTTATGGAAACATTTTTAATTAAATTTTTCTATAGAAACATTGGAAGAGTCAAATAACTCTCTCGCTGTTATATGATTCGCGGTTTTACCGGGGCACTTATCTTATCTGGTACTTCATGAGTCAGTATATTCCAGGTTTCCAGGAGGTTATACATACTTATAAATATGTCGGATAAACGGTTTGTGTGGTGAGTTAAATGGAGATGGAAATTTTCTTCAATGAAATTTTTACAGCAAAAATTTCTTGGGTGAAAATATTACATATTTTATCAAATAATATATTTTTTTCTTGTATCTAGATGTCAAATAAAAACATCGGTCTTCCACTCTATGGGAATTACATCATCTACATATATCTAATTTATTTTGTTAATTTTTTGCCAATAAAAATATAAATGTTAAACTATCAGATCACAACAAAACTGCATGTATTTTGAAGTAAAGCGAAAAGGAAAATATTTTCCAAAAAAAAAAAAAAAACATTTTCTTAACATGCTACAGATGCTGCAGATACACACAGGTCTACCTGTACGTTTGACTAGCTGTCGGTCTGAACTGTCTATCTTTTTGAAAGCGTGACATCTACTAGCTTCTGGCCGTTACATAAACATGCAGTGTTGCTGTTTTATTTTTTCTGAATTTCATTTTATTAAACAACAGCCATATAACACACATATGAATAACGACAGGCAACAAAAAAAGCAGCAGCAACAACAACATTTATACATATAAATAAGTTTTAGACATTTTACAAAATATGGTGCATGTATTGCATAAGCAACACTAGCAACTGATGCAACTCATCTACTTCTACTAGTGCTGCAATTTCGTGCTGGCAACGCACATATTATAAGTCAAGGGAAAATAGCTAAGAAAGTCATAAATGCAACAATAGTTGCAGTAAGAACAACAACAACAATATGAAAATGACGGATGTCTTAAAACACCAACTCATATTTTAGCCAGGCGCAAAAAAAGAACAACTTGCAACAACCTCAAACAGTTGACACATTCATATATTCTAAGATTTTTACTTTATTTGCCACATTTTTCATATCACCACCACCAACTACAACTTTAAAACGTTTCAAAGGACGAATAGTAGTTTTTTTTTTCTGGTACTTTACAAGTAGCACTACTTTAAAGCAATTTATTTTTGTTGTTGTTGTTGTTGCACAATGATGCTGCTTTAAGGTATTTTACATGCACAAGTGACAGTTTCGTTTAAATCAACTAAATGAGTCTTTCTACACCACTAGGCATAGTCAGCATCATCATTCTCAACATCCTCACCGTCTCAAGCTTTATCATTCTTCTTGTTTTTTTTTTTTTTTTTTTTTTGTTCTTCTCGAAAAAGTCTTTATTTTCCATTATACGCCCGTTTCACTGTTCCTCTCATTGGGCTGTAAATGAAAAGAGACGCGCATGCGTGAAATGTCACTTTTCATTAAAATTTACCATTGAATGTGCGAGTGTGCTCTGAACTGCAGTGTATATTGTTGTCTTTGCTGCTGCAACATTTATGCATATGAGCAGAAGCACATGTAACCATGTGCAACATAAGCTTAAGCATTTATACAACATGAATAAACAGGCCTTTTTTTGATATATGGCTTTTGTTGGATGCTACATTTTGTTTTTGCCTTTAACATTATTATATACAAAGGTAGTCAGTCGTCGTCAACGGGGCAGTCAATAAGCAGTTGAACAACAATAACAACAACAAAGTACGCTCAAGAAAACTAATGTGGCACCTGCTTTAAATGCAAGCCATTCTTTAATTTTTTTTGTGTTGGTTTCTTTTCTTATTGAAACTGCTCGGCTGCTGCTGGCTCATCATTGATGTTCATGTGCTGATGAGGAACTGCAAGTCAATGATGCTGTATGGAAATATTTACATTGTATTGGACGCCATAAAAGTATAAAAAAGATGTCGCCGTTGTTGTCATCATCTTCATTATATGGTCGAAGAAGACAAAGTTTTTTTTAAGGTTCATTTAAGAGTAAGTACCCTATAGATTTCAGTTTTAAAGTGGAAATATTATTTTAAGATTCTTTTAACTGAAAACTACTTCCCAGGAAGTGAAAAGTAAGCAGGGCCTTCCGTTTAGCCAGAAAATGGACTTTTATGTTTTCACTAAAAAATCGAATTTTGATATGAAGTAAGAGTGATCACCGATTTTAATCCTTTTTGTTCTAGGGCCTTCCGTTTAGCCAGAAAATGGACTCAAAAGTTGAAATTTGATGGGAAGTAAGAGTGATCACAGATTTTAATCCCTTTTGCCGTAGAGCCTTCCGTTTAGAAAGAAAATGGACTTTTATGTTTTCACTAAAAAAATCGAATTTTGGTAAAAGTAAGAGTAATCACAGATTTTAATCCTTTTTGCCCTAGGGCCTTCCGTTTAGCCAGAAAATTGACTTTTACCTACTTGTGTGTTAGTAGATTCGGCAGTTTCAGCTACTCTCTTATATTTGGGGAAAAATATATAAAAATCGCTCGATTTCCATCACATACCAAATTATAATAATTTTGATCCTTTTTAGCACTTACCTGTAATGA
Source organism: Lucilia sericata (assembly GCF_015586225.1). NCBI lineage: Eukaryota > Metazoa > Arthropoda > Insecta > Diptera > Calliphoridae > Lucilia > Lucilia sericata. The sequence continues at coordinate 72,114 of NW_023994685.1, read as the reverse complement.
AAAGAAAAAATATATAATTATTAAGATGACTAATAACCACTTGCCGAATCTTACATACACTAAGAATAGACTAATTCGTTCTTAAATCAATACCGAGCGTTGTCAATAATACGGTAAGTAAGGTTTTACTAAAATCAAGTACAAAATACTAATTTAACACTTTTTAGGATCAAATTGATCTTACGATATACTACTTTTGATAAATTTCGGACTTGATACAAGTATGGATCCGTTATGTATAAAAAAAAACTCCGATTTAAATCACATTAGGGTCAAAGTGATCTTACAATGAACTAGTTTTGATAATTTTTGGCTTTATCCTATTTTGATAAGAGACCTCATAACATTTCAATACATTCAACAGTAGTACACCCCACAATTCGTTGTATATTAACCCCCGAACTAATACTAATGTTATCTTTCAATGCCTCTCACACACTTTTTTTCAGCATAAATCATTTTCCCTTGTATATATGTATAAAAGTTGTACAACTTTCAAGTGCGGCGGCTAGTTTGTGTCTTTTGCTGTTGCTTAAAAATTAGATTAGTCCCCGTAATTAGTTAATAACATGGCAGGTATGTCTAAAATGTGCGGCATCAGTTAACATCACCAATAAAATGACATCAACATTCGCAAAACCGGCAACAAAACTGCGTAGAAATAGCAAATACATATATAAAAAAACCTAGGTACTTGTAACAACACTAACAGCAACAGATAATAATTGCAACAGAGACACAACAACAGTAAAAGAATGATTTTACATAGTTTGATTGATGGTTTTTTGATGGTTTCTATGCCGATAGCAGTAACAGACAACATCAAGTAACATCTCTCTAAAACGATGTAACAATTTCGGTTATAACGATTGAAGTTGTTGCTACGTTGTTGTTGTTGTTGTTTGGTCGATCGGTCAGTTAACATTTAGTTGAGAGAGTGAGTGAGTATTACCGGCATGTTATGTATATTTTTAATGATTTATAAGATCTTCATCATTTCGTTTGGCTTGTAATAACTAAGTGGACATGCTAAATATCTAGCAGTCAACCCAAACAACTAGTCATTCCAACAAACGACAACAAATTTGCAATGCATTGCATTAATTGATTTGAAATTTTTTAACACGTGATAAATTTTAATATACTTCAAGTCAGCACAACGAAACTTGTTGCAAAAGTTGGTCGGTTGCTCATTTTCATTTTGTAACCGAAAGCAGTTTAATAATGTCAATTTGAATGATGCACGATTAAATGACACATCAAAGTTAATTGATTGAAATTATTAGGAAGCAGCAGGTAGTCAGTCAGTAGCAGTAGGTTTAGTGTATAGTTAACTTAAATGTGAATTTAAATGATTTGAAGTTTGTTAAATGTATATTGAATGATGATAATGATAGCTGTGAGCGTTAAACCATTAGGATAACATATCATGTGTCAATTAAGGTAATGATGAACAGGATCAACAGTGAGTTTAGAGAAGAAGGTGAAGAGAATTGAGGAAAAACGAGAAACGTACGAAGAGCGGAACTTGGGGAGTGAAAGCATAGAGGAAGGCTGGGGGCGTAAAACGGAGGGCATGGAAAAGAAGGGCCAAGGACAGAGGGTGAAAACGGAGGCGGGGAAAGGGGCGGGGGCAACCAAGGGACGGAAGAAGGAAGGTAACGAAACGACGTACGAACGAAACGAACGAACTGAACGAACGAACGACGAAATACGAACGAAACGAACGAACGAACGAACGAACGAACGAACACGAACGAACGAACGAAACGAACGAACGAACGAACGAACGAACGAACGAACGAACGAACGAACGAACGAAACGAACGAACGAAACGAACGAACGAAACGAACGAACGAACGAACGAACGAACGAACGAACGAACGAACGAACGAACGAACGAACAAAACGAACGAAGAACGAACGAACGAACGAACGAACGAACGAACGAACGAGAAACGAACGAACGAACGAAGAACGAACGAACGAACGAACGAACGACGAACGAACGAACGAACGAACAACGAACGAAACGAAGAACGAAGAACGAACGAACGAACGAACGAACGAACGAACGAACGAACGAAGAAACGAACGAACGAACGAACGAACGAAACGAACGAACGAAACGAACGAACGAAAAACGAACGAACGAACGAACGAACGAACGAAACGAAACGAACGAACGAACGAACGAACGAAGAAACGAACGAACGAACGAACGAACGAAGAACGAACGAAACGAACGAACGAACGAACGAACGAACGAACGAACGAACTAACGAACGAACGAACGAACGAACGAACGAACGAACGAACGAACGAACGAACGAACGAACGAACGAACGAACGAACGAACGAACGAACGAACGAACGAACGAACGAACGAACGAACGAACGAACGAACGAACGAACGAACGAACGAACGAACGAACGAACGAACGAACGAACGAACGAACGAACGAACGAACGAACGAACGAACGAACGAACGAACGAACGAAACGAACGAACGAACGAACGAACTAACGAACGAACGAACGAACGAACGAACGAACGAACGAACGAACGAAACGAACGAACGAACGAACGAACGAACGAAACGAAACGAACGAACGAACGAACGAACGAACGAACGAACGAAACGAACGAACGAACGAACGAACGAACGAACTAACGAACGAACGAACGAACTAACGAACGAACGAACTAAAGAATAACGAAGACACTAACGAACGTAAAACGAAGAAAACTAACGAACTGAACGAACGTAACTAACTAACTAAACGAACTAACGAACGAACTAACTACTGAAACTAACTAACGTAAACTAAAACTAACTAACTAAGAAACTAACGAACTAACTAACTAACTAACCTAACTAACTAACTAACTAAACTAAACTAGACGTACTAACTAACTACAACTAACTAACTAACTAACTAACTAACTAACTAACTTAACTAAACTAACGGAACTAACTAACTACTAACTTAAATTGTTGTGTATGTTGTGTCTGCTGTGGAACTTGTTGTGTCTGCTGTGAAAATTGGTTGTGTATGTTGTGTCTGCTGTGGAATTGTTCTGTATGTTGTGTCTTGCAGGGAAATTGTTATGTATGTTGTGGAAATTGTTGTCTATGTTGTGGAATTGTTATGTAGTTATGTCTGCTGTGGAAATTGTTGTGTATTTTGTGTATGCTGTGGAAATTGTTGACACTGTTCTGGAAAATTTCTTTGTCTGTTGTGGAAGTTGTTGTGTCTGCTGTGTAAAATTTGGCTGTGGATGAGATTGTATTGCAATCAAGATCAGATAAAGCAATTTCAGATCAACAGTTTTGGTATTAAAAATAAAAATAAAATTTCGAAAACGGTTCAGACTTTGAACCGTAATGTTATCCGAAAAAGTTTACCAATACGAATTTGCTCTTAAAACGCAAACAAAAGAGTTTTTCTTTTAAATATTTGCTTTATATAACTAAACCCACATTCAACCGATTTCAATCAAGAAAAAAATTCCCAAAATTTTTGGAATTTTTGACCCACATTTTTACAATATATAACTCTCCACTTTAGTCCTGCTTCCATATTAACAAAAGTGAAATAATTTTTTATAGATTTCAATAACCCACAAAACAACAGAGAAAAAAACATTAGATACCCATTATAAGAGCGTGCAGACAATACATTAGCTGCACAATTTGTGCCATTTTTGGCCAACATATTTGTTGCAGTTAATGCTGTGCTCTGCTGCTGTTGTTGTTGTTGTTGCTCTTTATAAGTGCTACTGTTGATAACGGTAAAATTACATAGAATAATTTAAGTAGCAATTGGTAGCAACAACAAAAACAATAACAAATTTCTGAAACAATAGTTGCCCGGATAACGCGCGTATGCCAAACAAAAAAATACTAACTCCTTTATGGTCTGCCTAAACGAGTTAGGTATAGACAAATATTGCACATACAAATTATCTGATATGAAATGCAGTAACACATAGTATATGTTGCAAGTTGCAACATAACCGCAACTGCATACAAATAAACAATTGTTTTAAGACCGCCACAGACCCACATTTTGAACCAAAACAAACGCATTTATTTGTACGCATTGGCAAATGTTATACAGATAAATTTTGTTTTTCTTTAGAGGGAGTTATTGGAGGTCAATGGGTTTATGAAATGGAAACTTAAGTGAATACTGCAGTTTATATTATAGTATTTAAAGTGTTGGTTGTAGAAACCACAAAACATAATGCGTCATTTGAAAATTGTAACCAAAAGTTTGAATTGAGGAAATTTTTTCAATTTAAAAAAATAATTTTGTTGAAATGTTTGATTTAAAATGGACTAATTATGGTCATATGATGGGAAACTATAACTTAATTTTGAGTAATCAACTTCCATATTTAAATCAATCTGAAGCAATGCCAATAGAATGTTAAGAACGATTGTACTAAAATCAAGCCCAAAAATACTTGATTCAAGTACGAAAATCATAATTGAATTGTTTTTAGTTTAAAGTGATCTTACAATGTACTTATTTAGAGAGTTTTCGGTTTGAATGCATTCATGATTCGAGATCAAAATAAGATTGATTTAAAAATAGGGTTCTATAGTTGAAACGAAAAGTCGACTTTTCGACTTTTTTCATTTAGTTAGAAGTCGACTTTTCGACTTTTTGACTTTTTTTCATTTAATTAAAAGTCGACTTTTCGACTATAAGTATTTTACAAATAGTCGACTTTTTCCGACTTTTTTCGTCTTTTCGACTTTTTTCGACTTCTTTCGACTTTTTCCAACGTTTTTCGAGTTTTTTCCGACTTTTCGATTTTTTTCGACTTTTTTACTATTTTCGACTATTTTTTGACTTTTTTTCGGGGTTTTCCGACTATTTCAGAGTTTTCCACTTTTTTAAAATTTTCGACTATTTTTGACTTTTTTCTACAATTTTGGAGTTTTCGACTTTTTCCGACATTTCGACTTTTTCCGACTTTTTTCGACTTTTTACGACTTTTCGACTTTATTATCTTTTCGACTTTATTATCTTTTCGACTTTTTTCGAATTTCAGACTTTTAGACTTTTCGACTTTTATTAACAAAGTCGACTTTTCGACTTTTTTCACAGACGACAGTCGAGTTATCGACTTTTTTGGAACAAAATAGTCGACTTCGACTTTTCGAAAGTCGATTTATAGAACCCTATTTAAGAATGTAAAAGATTGATTTAATACCATCATGTGCTTGATTTAAGCTCAATTCATGAAGAAAATTAAAGGAATTAGTTCAAATTATTGCAAAAGTTTTGTTTACTAGACTCTATTGTGCTTAAAACTTTAGTCATCTAAAATCAGTTTTAATATATTCTGAAAATGTTCTAGTATTTCTACAAATGTTTTATTTTACATTTATAAATGGTTTTTAGTGCCAAATACAATTTAACAACAAAAATATTTAAAACCGCTAGAAAAGTCTACAGCACCAGCTAAATATTAACACACAAAGTTTACAGTATTAACAGGATACAATTGAAAACAATTTTAAGTTTTAGCCAAAAATAACAACAAAACATGTTAAAACAATATATACTTAGTTGGTCAACAAAGGAAGGCAAATAATTGTAGGTGCTTTGAAAGATAACATAAACCCGGTGGTTTTAAAGGAGACAAACGGTACACTAACAGAATAGGTCTTTATACTGAACTTATTACTAGTGAGAATTACATATTTATGTTTCTAGTGTTATGATAGTGTGTCCCTTGTAGTAAAAAAAGAGTCAATTGTATACCTCAGTCTCTACGTAGTGTATGGACCAGTCTCCAAGTTGATTTCTATACTTATTAGAAGTGATCTATTGTAATCCTAAGTACAGTCGGTTAGAAATTATTCTTAAAAGTCTGATTTAACTGCTTTCATTTTAAAAGTACTCCCAACATCCATCGGGTACCTACAATCGAATGCTTCAAGTATGCACAGTATGTTGTGCATCTATTTTGGCTATAACACTTAAAATATCAAATAAAGGTAAAAATAACCATTGAAATTGGAACCATTTTAATGTACCGAATACGTTTTTCTAGAAGACATGCTCCTATTTTCTAAAGAGAAAAACAACAACAACAACAAAAAAAAAACTTCAAAACAATTGTTAGGAATTTCGATATTACTGCGGCGACTACTGGTTTGCAAATGATGTTAAGTTGGTGTTGTTTTCTTGCTGTTAATGTTGTAGTTTTTGGTGTTGTTGTTGTTCTTGCCATTATTTTTTTAGTTTTACGCTAATATTGTTTGTGCTGACTCCGTATAAGCCAAAAGATTTGAAATAGTTCAAGTGTTATAAAGCTACCGTAGCAGATGCAAATATGTTCATGAGTTCACAAGTATTTCACATTTTTTTAAAAAAACTACATTTTTGTGTTTTGCGCGGTTTATCAGGAAAACTAAAGGGGAGGAATCAAGCAAACTAGGATGTAAAAAAAAAAATGAAAAATTGTTGCAATATTTGGGAATGAATGTTTCAAAAGTTGCAACATTAATCTTCCATAGAAAGTTGTCCCAACTTTTGGGACTTTCTTTTTCTATAAAAAATTTTTATTCCATTTTTTAAAGAAAATTGTCGTCCTAAATTTTAATTTTCTAAAAAAAAAGTTTTTGTCCCAAATTTTGGGACATTGATTTTCTGTATAAAAGTTTCTCAAATGTTTTTGATTGATTTTCTATTGACAATTATTTTCCTAAATTTTGATAGACTGATTTTATTTAATATATTGTTGTCCCAAAGTTTAAGACATTGATTTCCTATCGAAAGTTGTTCTCTTGTTTTGCTAAAATTTGGGACTAAATCACTGTATAGGAAATTGTTGTCCCAATTTGTTGGAACATTGATTTTCTGTAGAAAATTTTTGTCCCAATTTGTTGGGACATTGATTTTGTATAGAAAATTGTTGTCCCAATCTGTTGGGACATTGATTTTCTATTAGAAATTGTTGTCACAATTTGTTGGGATATTAATTTTCTATTGGAAATTGTTGTCCCAATTTGTTGGGACATTGATTTTCTATAGACAATTATTGCCCCATATTTTGGAAAAGTGATTTCCGATAGAAAATACATGTCAAGTCATTGTACTGTGGGTTTTTTCTATCGAAAATTGTTGTCCCAATTTGTTGGGACATTGATTATCTATCCAAAATTGTTGTCCCAATTTGTTGGGATATTGATTTTCTATAGAAAATTGTTGTCCCAATTTGTTGGGACATTGATTTTCTATAGAAAAGACATGTCAAGTCTTTGGACTGAGGGTTTCTATAGAAACTTGTTGTCCCACTTTGTTGGGACATTGATTTTCTATAAAAAATTGTCCCAATTTGTTGGGACATTGATTTTCTATAGAAAATTGTTGTCCCAATTTGTAGGGACATTCATTTTCTAAAAAATTGTTGTCCCAATTTGTTGGTACATTGATTTTCTATAGCAAATTGTTGTTCCAATTTGTAGGGACATTGATTTTTTATAGAAAATTGTAATAAAATACCAATTCTATTCAAAATTTCCTCAGTCCTTATTTCTGACGGTAAAGTTTTTCTTAAAGAAAAAAAAACTGCTGGTTGTTTTTTACTTCAGTAAGTGTAGTTGTTGTTGGTCATTGGCATAAAAACACCATCAGCAACATCATGCCATCATCGTCATCATCTAAAGCAGCAGCCACAGTCATATATGCAACAAAAAACAACAGCAACAACATTGCTCTGCTTTCAACTAAAAACAAACTCCTGGCTGGCTCTTGTGATGTCCGTTATTGACTTGGTTCAAGAAGTGTTAAATAGAAATGAGGTTTACAACGCAAAAAATAGAGAAAAAAACTAAAAAAAAAATTGCGCGTGAATTACAATACATCCAATCATGCTAAAACACGAAAATGCATTAACGCCAAATATTGTTGCTCATAAATATTGTTCAGCATCTGTGTATGTAGAAAACCTCCTTAAACCCCCCTCCTCTTTTCCTTAAACTACAAATGAAGCTTAAAGGTCTTTTGGCAGACAGCTCCTTAGTAAAAAGTTTTAGTTTAAAACGAAAGTCTACTAAACATTTTTAGAGCATTATTGTGAGGGATTAGTTGTTTTTTTCTTTTTCTTTAAAGTTTTCAAACTCTGCCAACTTTGCTACAGATGGTCCGTCTTTCTGCGTACTTTCCTTAAGTGACACTGACAATTCTTTTTTTTTTTTGTTTTGCCCGAATTTTCGTTTATATTTGTGCCTTTAAGGCTAACGAGCTGATAGATGACAGTAAAAAGACACAAATTTTCCTGTTTAACTTCCATAAGCATTATGTTGATTTTACTAAATGTAAGTTTTTCTTTTTTTTCATATTTAATGATTCTCTTTTTGTGGCAATATTCAAAATAAATAATGCCAGCCATTAACGCGTCGTTTGTTTGAATATTGAAAGTGATTTTGCTTGTAACGGTTTTTGGGAACGAAAGAAAGGTGGAGAGAAAGATTCAGTATGGACATAAATTCAATCATTTAAGATTTAGATTTCTTTACTTAACAAAATAATGGAATAAATGATGTCTTAGTGAAAGAGTTGCTAACAAAAATGGAGTCATTAAATGAAATTGCACAATGGGAACAAAAAATGAATGTTAAAAAACTTCAATTTTGTATATTGCCCAAAGTTTGGGACAACAATTTTCTCAAGAAAATTAATGTCCCAAAACTTGGGACTACTATTTTCTGTAAAAAAATGAATGTACCAAAAGTAGGGTTGGTAACAAAAATGGAGTCATTAAATGAAATTGCACAATGGGAACAAAAAATGTATGTTAAAAAAATTAAATTTTCTAAATTGCCCAAAGTTTGGGACAACAATTTTCCCAAGAAAATTAATGTCCCAAAACTTGGGACTACTATTTTCTGTAAAAAATTTAATGTACCAAAACTAGGGATAACAATTTTCTATAGAAATTGAATGTCCCAAAACTTGAGACAAGAATTTTCTGTTGGATATGGAATGTTCCAAAACTTGGGACTACTATTTTCTATTCAAAATTAATGTCCCAAAACATGAGACAACAGTTTTCTATAAAATATAAATTTCCATAAAATTTGGGACAAACATTTTTTTTGTAGAAAATGATTGTTCCAAAACTTGGGACAACAGTTTTGTATAGAAAATTAACTTGATATAAAAACTTTTTATAGAAAATGAATGTCCCCAATTATTTTCTATAGAAAATAAATGTCCCAAATCTGGGTTGAACAATTTTCTAAGAAAAATGTCCCAAAGAAAAAAAAATACAAATTTTCTATAGGAGACTCATGTCACTAAAGTGGATATAAAAATTTTATAAAAAGTAATGTCCCAAATAATAAGACGAAAGTTTTCTTTAGGTAATTTATTTCCCTAAAATTGTAATAAGTTTTTTTTTCCATAGGAAATCCGTGTACCACTGTTTGGGACAAAAAAATTCAAGTCTCAAATAATGACACAACAAAATTCCACAAAAAAATATTAAAAACTAAATTCCTCAATCGTTACTTTTTAAATCATTTAACTTCAAAAACTAAACCAAATTGTAAAATACCATTCTTCTAATTGAAATGTAAGCAAATCAAATATCAATTGATACCATTTTTGTGTGGCATGAACAACACCCGACAAAAAAAAAAAAAAAAAAAAAAAAAAACAGACAGCCTTAAAAGAAAATCCCTAGATTTCCAACACTTTGCAATGCAACAGCAAGCAATACAAAACAAGAAAAATTGAAAATCCAAACAAATTTAGAACAATTACGAAAAAAATGCCTTCTAAACAATACAAACACCCCTTAAGCCTTCAGCATCATCCACATCATCATCATCGACACTAAAACTGAACTGAATAACAAAAAACTAAAACGAATAAATGGCAAAATATTCAAAGAATGATTAAAAATAGTAGTGCAAAAAAACAACAACAACAATAAAAACCTCCAGACAGACAATTGATATAACATACAACTTAGTTTAGGGCTTTAGAGGTCTGTCTGTCTGTCTATTCTCATTCATTGAAAAAATTTTATACATTCATTGCAGTTGATACGTGTGGTATGTGGTCATTTATGTATCTTTTGCATGGATCTGTATGAATTTGATAAGTTGTTTTTTGGCCAGAACACAACAAGTGGACTAAAGGAATTTTTATTGAGTAGGAAGTTGGTCAAGTACAAATATGAGAGAAAAATTAAAAAAAAAACCAACAAGCCGCATGGTGTTAATATAACGAACTAATTCTGAAGTTAAACGAATAATAAAGAGCTATTAAACTATGTCGCCTAGTTTAGACAGGATCTTAAAGAGTCAGACAATATGATAAAAAAAAATTACAAAAATCATAAAAGCTTTAGCTTACTGAGCTTTAAAAGTGATTTAAAAGCAAACAAATTTTCAAATGAACATTTGATTTGTGAAAATCTTAACTATTTTGATAGTATGAGAAAAGGTTACGAAAGCTTATAAGTGCTAAGGAAAATAGGGAATAAAAAAATGTAAAAGCTTTTCCAAAAGTTGTATTAATTACCACAAAAAGTTTGTATAAGTTGTACGAGTTATTTTTTTAGAAAAATACTTAGAAATTAAAGACAATAAATGCTTTTCAATTAACAGTGTAAAGAAAGCTTTAATTGCTAAAATTACTTTTAATAAATAAAAAGCTGTCAAAGTTATATTTTGTTTCAAATTATAAAAAAATGTAACTATATATCAAAGCTTTTTTACTTTTAGAGTGAATCAAATAGAGATAACAGATTTGTAATCAAGCTTTATATAGAAAGCTTTATAATATTAAAACAATAGTAGATCATTATGTAAGTACTTATTTTTTGTGAGCTTTTCACGTTTAGCATGATTTGAATCGCGAAAAAAGCTCGATACATTAAAACCATAAATCAATAAAGGAAATTTTTGAATTCAAAGAAAACTATATAGGTATTCAAAAATCGTTTAAGCTTATAAAAAGCTCTTGAAAGCTTATAGACCTTTTGATTTATTATAATGAAAATAGATAGTAAAAAGCATTTGCTCTTTTATTCTAATAAAACTATAAATTCGAAAAGCTTTTGAAAGTTTATAAGTATTTTGTTTCCTAGTTGCAAAAATACTCATAAAAGCTACAAGCATTCTAAATTTATTTACAATTTTCTACAAATAAAAACTTTTTACATTCAAAGAAAGCTTAAAATACGAAAAGCTTAAAGCTTTTTCAAAAGCTCAAAGCTATAAAGTTTCCATTTGAGTCTTAATTCGGAATTCCTTAGAAATTTTTCGTAAACAGAGGTTTGTGTTATTAAAAGAAAACTTTTTTCTTGAAGCTTTTCAAAGCATATAAAAGCCGAATGTTTCTTATAAAGCTTGAAAAGTGTGTTTTTGTGTTTTGAGTTTAGTGAAAAATTTTAAAGTTCATTAAATATAAATAGATATTTGTTTTATAATTTTAGATTTTTTTTAAAGCTTTTGTTCATTTAAGAATTTGATGAACACTTTAAATTAGAAAAAAGCTTTATAAAAGTTAAATGGTTATTAGTTTAAGTTTAATAGATTTAAATATTTATTGAGAATTTTAACTTTTTTGTTCAGTTAGGAATTTGATAAATACTTTAAATTTGAGAATAATGAATAAAGCTTTTTAGAATAAAAATGTTTAAATAAAGCTTATTAAAGTTTAAATGGAATTTCAAAGCTTTTCGTTCATTTAAATATTTGATGAAAACTATAAATTTGAATAGATTTGAGGTAAAGAAAAAAATGATTAAAGCTTAATTAATAGCTTTTAAAATTACTAAAGCTTTTTGAAATTAAAAAATGTTTCATAAATTTTTGAGTTTTATACTGTCAAAACTAATACTATGGACAGGATACTAATACAGAAAATGCATATAAAAAGCACAGTCTATGCCATCGCATATTTAGAACAAATAAAGAACTACTAAATGAAAGACTGACAGTTAAGGCCACAAAAAATATTCCTTTTAGTGGCCATTGAATAGTAAAAATATTAGTGGAAAAAAGTAAGCAAATATACCAGTAACTACCTACTATTTTTTTTTTTTTGTACTTGGTTACTTCCACAAAAATATTTTTGTGGAATTTCATATGTCCAAAATGTTGAACACATGTTGAAACATGCTGTTGCTGCTGCTGCACAAACTATATGTGTATTCATAAACTAAAAGATATACAAAGAGATAGAAAAATTCAGAGCCAACCAGCCAGTCAGACGGATGGACACAATGATACCGATACAAGTGGTCAAAATATTTAGAACAATAACAACCTTATAACCAAATTCAGTTTTGATACAACAACAAAAGTAAAAAAAAACAATAAAGAGGGTTCATTTTTGTTGGCCATGCCACACTTGGCTAGGCGTTAGTAGTAGTAGTAGTAGTAGTGTGTATAAGTATTTAATACCCATAGTTTTGGTTGTTGTAGTAGTAGTAGTTTTAGTCAAGAGCCTTTTGGCCAAAAGAAACGTGTTTAAATTGGTAACAAGTTGTTACTGTTTGACTTTGTTTTTATTGTGTATGTTTTTTATACATTTGGCAGTATTTGTGCTTTAACTGTTGTTAAAGTATTATTGTGTTAGTATGTAGATGCCACAAGGATCGTAAAAGAGATTTAAAGCCAAAAAAAACATAAAAAGCACACTCACACACACACACTTGCAAAATAACAAGACTTAGTTAAAAAGCCAATGACCAATATATATGGAGGATGTACAAACAAACAACTTTTTTTTCTCCTTCAATTTAGGCCCAATGTATTCTAAGCCCTTTGGTTGAAAATATAGCTGTTGTTGTTGTACTTTTTACACATGTTTGTTGGCGTTTTATTGTTGCTGCTGCTGTTGTTTTTGTTTTTTCCCTATGAAAACAAAGATTTAGAATTTTTGATGTTTTATTATCTGCATCTGAATGAACGAACAACAACCTCAAATGTATGAATGAGTCTCGTTTTCAACGGTTGTTTGCGTATGTTTTCCTTGTATTTTGTTTGTGAGAAAGTGTTTGTTTTTGAAGGTTATAGAGCCAAAACTACTACTACTACGACAACAACCAAAAGAAACTTGTCGAAATGTGGGTCACTATTTTGGTTCTTTTATTTGCTGTTCTTTTCAAAGGGTTAACAGATTTTGTGAGTTTTTTTTTCGGTTTTGTCAGCCAAGTTTAGTGAATTGTGCTAAATGTATGTGCGACTAAAAAGATGTGTGTGATATTTTTGACAGTTTTTACTTTTGTAGGTCAATGTTTAGATGACATGATTTTTGAGGGTTATTTTTTGGCTAAAGGGATTTAACGAAGCGTTAAATTTTTGAAAAGGTAAAATTTTGTTTTAAGGAAATAAGTTTAATAAGTCCACTTAAAGAAAAAAGTGTATAAAAGTTTTTTATTCTTTCAATGCAAAATGTTAAAATTGTTTTAAAATCATAAAATATTAAAAAAAAAATTATACAAAAATTATCAAATGAGATTTTTAATTTATAAAATCAATCGAAGGAAAGCTTTTAAAGAACTTTTAAAAACAAAAAACTTTCGAATATTTCATATTTCATAAAAGTTTTTTTTTTTAAATCCTTTACGCTTATGAAAGCTAGTGAATAAAAACTAAAGTCCAAAAGCTTATATATGGTGGCTAAACAAAAAATGAAAATTTTATTTAATGAAAGCTTTAACTATAAAAGCTTTTACAATGTAAAACCACGGAAATAAAAGTTCTTCTATTAAATTATGAAAAAGTTTTACTAAAGCTTTGTTAATTTTGCAAAAAAAAAAAAATCATCTAAATATTTACATTAAATAGTACTCCTACGACAAACAGCTTTTTTTATTTTAAAAGCTTACAACAAAACAGCAAAAGTTTTATAAAACCCAAAAGCTTTTACTTGAAAAAAAATTTAACGAAAATTGTAATATTTGAAATTAGTTTTATATATTTTAAAGCTTTTAAACAAAGAGAAAGTTAAATTGTAGGTAAATACAACCTATTCTATCAAATTTAGCAAAAGCTTTATTGATATTTATTTAAAGCTTTATTAATTTTATCGTATTTTGTTTCCTAACTAAACACAAAAATTTTTTAAATTTTATCAATTAAATATTTGAGTTAAGAAAACAACTTTTTTACTTTGAAAGTTTAAACAATAAACTTTTGGGTATAAACAGTTTTTTTACTTCATTTAGTGAAAGTTTTAATTTGTACCTTTTGCACCGATAAACTAGAATCATTTGAGGCCGTAACGAAAACTACTTCAAGAAGATCGTTTTCAGAATTTAACGGAAATCTAGCTTTAGCGATTAGTCCAAAAAAGCTTTTAAAGCTTTTATTTAAATTTATAAAGTAAATAATGCTTGGAGAGCTTTAAAATTAATTGTTTCAATTAAATATTTGAGTTAAGAAAACTGCTTTTTTACTTTAAAATCTTAAAAAATAAACTTTTGGGTATAAAAAGCTTTTTTACTTTGTACCTTTTGCACCGATAAACTAGAATCATTTGAGACCGCAACGAAACTACTTCAAAAAGATTGTTTTCGGAATCGAACGAAATCTAGCTTTAGTGATTAGTCCAAAAAAGCTTTTAAAGCTTTTATTTTAATTTATAAAGTAAATAAAGCTTTAAAAAGCTTTAAAATTATAATAAATGATTCATTCAATGATAAATTTTTTTCTTACATTTTCTTACATAATTCTGAAAAAACGTTGAATTTTTACTAAAAAACATAAAATCCAAACATATGTCATATATAAGAGCTTTAAGATCTTCTAGGAAAGCTTAATAAACCTAAAATAAATCTATCTAAAATTCACAAATACCAGAGTCAGGTTTGAAATTGTTTATTTCTTCGAGAAAACCATTAACTAGATTGTTCTTTAACAAAATTTTTTATTAATTCACATATAAAAGCTTAGTTTAACTATAAAAAGCTTTGGTATTTAATAAAAAAATATAAATTTTTTGAACTTAAAAAAATCTTTTAAATCAATTAAAAACAATTTCCCATATAAGAAATGCATTTTAAACAAACCATAAATAAATATAAAACATTTTGAACATGTTCTCGCACCACCACACTTTGCAAAGATCTTGTGTAAAAGATCTTACAAACAATACAACAACAGCAACAACAAAAGCTTTCAACAATATTTCACAGATCTTTTAAACAGCAGGTGTGTGTATCTGCAATATCTGTAGGAAAAAAAAAGTTTTTTGTTTTCGTTGAAGAAAACAAGAATTTAAAATTCCAAAAAAAAAAAAAAAAAAAAAAAAAACATTAGGGAGTCCTTTTACATACTACTTGCTAGCGAATAACACAACGTTCATTTGCCAAAAACCCAAGAGTCGAGTCAAAAGTCTGTTCGTTAAACACTTTATCTTGTGTTTAACATGTTGGCCAAGTTGTTGTTATTTTTGTTGCTGTTGTTTTGTTGTCTTTTCCCTTTAAGTTTAAGGAAGCTGATGCTGTTGTTGTTTGTTGCTGCTTTTAATATAGAGATTTCTTTTAATAAACATTTAACCCAGTGGCATACATTTATTTATTTTCTTTTTTTTTCCTGGAGATTTTTTTCTTTTTATTATTTTGAAACTTATTGCATCATGATCATTTTCAACAAGATGATTTGTGGTATTGTTTTTGTTGTTCCTTGCCTTTTTTCTCGTTTTTTTTTTTTTTGGAATTTTATGGATGCAGGGGGTTAATTTTAGTTTTTTTTCTCTCTTTCTTGTTGATATGAAACGCGTGCCTTGTGAGCTTCTTTTCTTCGTTTACAGTTTTTCATAATTATATGATGTTGTGTAATTGATCTTCAATGTTAAATATCTTTATTATAAAGGTGTTTAAATTGTAATAATGACCTTGCTCGGGGTGTCGTTTTTAGTAAAAGGGATTAACAAGTTATTACTTTTTTTTGCTTTATAATTACTGCATGAAATATTTTAAATGACTAAACTTGTGGAATTTGTAATTGATTAAGTTGTTTTGTAAAAAAATCAATTATTGATTGGGTAGTTTTGTTTAAGCGACTGTTCTATAGAAAATAGTTATAAGTAGAATCTGTTTAAGTGAAAATTGCCTAAGAATACATAGAATCTATAAAAAACTAACATATCGAAGAATGTTCTATAGAGGGGATGTTTGTAACAACCAAAAATATTGGTGCTACACCTACCTTAAAGTATACCATTCGGCTTAGAATCACTTTCTGAATCGATTAAACTATGTCTGTCTATCTGTCCCTCCGTAGTCTGTCCGTACGTCTTTCCGTATGTAAACCTGTGCGTAACGCTACAGGTCGTTAATTTGATGAAATTTGGCATACCCTTCATCACTATTCGTTAGTGATGATGTTTGTAACACTCACAAATATTACTACACCCACCTTAAAGTATACCAATCGGCTTAGAATTACTTTCTGAGTCGATTAAGCTACATATGTCCGTCTTTCTGTCCGTCTGTGTGTCCATATAAACCATTGCGCACGCTACAGATACATAATTTGATGAAATTTGGCACATACTCTTCTTTTGATCTAAGGAAGAAGCCTATTGAAAATTCGGTCTAGCCCCTGTACAACCGTACCCCCTAATAGGGCTTTTTAGCTTATAATTATGTTAAATGTTATAGAATCTCTACGAAAATCAGCAAATCTTAGTTTGGCCCGATCATTTGACCCTAGACCCCATACAAAGACCACTTCTGAAATTGACTTCAAGATGAAAATTCACTTTTAAACACTAGTATCACCATAAAATTTCAATGTCATCGCAAATCGTTCTAGCAACGAGGATAGGACCATATTTACCCTTGTCTCCCTTTCAGAAAATCGCTTTTTAGGTTTGATTTTCTAAATCACAGTTTAACAACAATAGAAAAAACTACTATAAAAACTGCTTTTAAAAGAAACTGCAAAGAAGAGAAGAAGGAAGTCCCCTTTTGTGGGTTCTCACCTAATGCGGTTTCTACAAACTTAAGTTCATATTTCTAGACAATATAGAAATTATAAAAAATACCCTTTGAAGAACGAAAAAGTACCAAAAAGTACCCTTTTATGGATTTCCACTTAATCTGCGCTCTACAAACTTAATTTCGTGTTTCTGGGTTCAATATTATAGAAAATTCAAAAAGTACCCTTTGTACAACGAAAATGTACCAAAAAGTACCTTTTGAAAAACGAAAAAGTACCAAAAAGTCCCATTTTATAGAACCTCATTTACTCTGGGCTCTTTAATTTCATGTTTCTAGGTTCAATGTTATAGTAAATTCAATAAGTACCTTTTGAAGAATGAACAAGTACCAAAAAACTCCCTTTAATAGGTTTTTCTAGGCCTTACATGCTTAATTTCATGTTTCTAGGTTTAATATTATAGAAAACTCAAAAAGTACCTTTTAAAGAACGAAAAAGTAGTAAAAATCCCCTTTTATAGGTTATCACTTCCTCCGGCCCTACATGCTTAATTTCATATTTTTAGCTTCAGTATTATGGAAATAGTAAAAAGTACCTTTTGAAGAATGAGAAAGTACCAAAAAGTCCCCTTTTGTGGGTTCTCACCTAATGCGGGTTCTACAGACTTAAGTTCATATTTCATATTTCATGAAGAACGAAAAAGTACCCTTTTATGGGTTCCCACTTAATCTGCGCTCTACAATCTTAATTCATGTTTCTAGATTCAATATTATAGAAAATGTACCAAAAAGTCCCCTTTGAAGATTCGGATTTCACAGATATCTGGGGTCTTCTAAAACCTGATTTCAACAAACATACAGAGGGACGGACAGACAGACAGAAGGACAGACAGACCGACAGACACACAGACAGACAGACAGACATACAGACAGACAGACAGACAGACAGACAGACAGACAGACAGACAGACAGACAGACAGACAGACAGACAGACAGACAGACAGACAGACAGACAGACAGACATGACATGACATGACATTGAAAAAGAAAATAAATAAATAAATTTTGAAGATTTTAAACATTGTTGTTGTATTCCTAAATTTTCCATATGAATTTCTGTTAAAAATAAACAACAACAAAAATCTAAATAAATTTTAAATAATTTTCCAACATTATTTTGAATAGTGTCATGTGTTTTATGTTTAAAATTAACAAGACATACACTGTTAACGATGTCTTAAAATAATAAATAACAAAAATAACAAAAACAAAGTAAAATAATAAAATAATAAATAATAAGAATAATTGTTTACAGCGTAATGTTTAAACAATTAAAGACGTGTGTAAAGAAACATAAATAAATAAAAAATTTCTAAATTGTTGACCATACGGAATAATTTGGTTAAAAAACCAGAAACCACAAAAATTATACAAAGAAATAAATTAAAGACCAAAAAAAAAAAGATGACCTTGCAGCAGAATTGAATATTAAATTAAAACAACACTTTAGTTAATTATATATTATTTTTTTTGTTGTTGTTGGGCTTAGGGTTTCTTTAAGTTTGTGTTAAACTAATTGCAACAAGTAACAAAACAAAATAAGTTGCATATTGTGTAGAGTAGTTTTTACTGCATGTCAGTCAGTTTTGTTTGTACAACATTTGTAGTAGAGTTAGTCTGAAAATTGAAAAATAAAAAAAAACATTTAAATATCACTCGTGCAACCATAATGATGTTGTTTAACAAGACTGGCTTTTTTTTAATAATTTGTTTTACTGTTGTTTTTCTTTATAACAAATTACAAGTAAAATGTTGTATGCAGATGTTAAAATTTGTTTTCTTTTTTTAAATTTTATTTAATAAAATATTTGTTTATATACAAATGCAAAAATTGCAAAAATTAAAATGTTAAAGCCGAAAGTTATACTCGTATTCAATTAAAAACAACAAGATTTATGTAAAAGTGTAGAAATGTATTTTTTATATTTAATTGTAATTAATAATTTTGTATATCTGTCTACTTTTTACGATTGGTATAGACAACAATTGGCAGTCAAATGATTTCCCCTGTTCTTTTGGTTTCGACCCTCGTATATTAATTGTTGCATTATATGACTAGTATTTCTGTTATTATTTGTTAAATTACATTGCAGTTTTTAGTAGAGTTCATAGTTGATCATGTTGTTGAAGTTGTAATTATAGTATTTAAATTGTTTTGCTGCTTTTGTTTTGTGTCTTAAACATATTTAAACTACAACAAGGTAATAAAAGTTGTTTAAATAAAATTAAATTGGTAGTAAATCATAAAATTAACGGTATACAACATGAACTACTTATAAAGACTATGTAGTTTTGTGATGGTTTCTTTCCTAGACCTTAAGATTGAAGGCAACAAAAATGTTTTAAACTTTCAATAACACTATCACAGACACCACCCCCCCCCCCTACCCTCACTTCCTAAAATGTTCAGATGAACATTAAAGTTCTTCGTGCAAAATTTGAAGAATCTACTTGTATTGGATACCCAGATAAAGGAATTTTTGTTTTTAATTCATATGGGAGGTGAAGCTCTCCCCCCATCGCTAGTCCGCCAATTTATTATCCAAAATGTTTACATAGATGTTAAAATTCTTCGTGCAAAGTTTGAAGATTCTAACTGCCATAGTTTTTAAGGTAAACGGATTTTTGTATTTAATTCATATGGGAGGTGCCATGCCCTCTATTGCTAGTCTGCCCACTTTTTGTTCCAAATAATCATATTGACACTAAAGTGGCTCCGATAAAGTTTGACAACTCTAACTGTTATATTTTCTCAGATATACTGATTTAATATTTTCTTAATATGGAAAGTGCCACGCCCACTATAGTCATTTCGCTTATTTTATCCACAAATATTCTGATGGATGTCAAAGTTGTTCGTAAACAATTTTAGGACTCTAGCTGTTGCAGTTTCTGAGTATGCGTGGCTGTTTTCCCACTTCAAATTTTGAAGTAAAATGTAGCCTATAGTTCCTTCCAGACATACAGGAAGACACTCTGAAAATTTCAGAAAAATCTGTCCAGACGTTTAGCTGTATATAAAGTCCAAATAAACAACCAACATACAAACTCACATTAATTTTTTTTATATATATAGATGTATAGAGAGAAAGTTTTAATAGAAAACTGCTTAAGAGGAAACTTTTTTATATAGAAAATTGACACTATTCTTTAGAAACTGTTTTAGAGTACACTGCGCTATAGAAACCCGTCTTTGGAAGAGATTATTCTTTAGAAAACTGCCTTGAGAAGACACAGAATTATGAAAACTTACTTATATAGATAACTGGCTAAATCTGAAGAGAAAACTTCTTTGAGCAGATACTCTTCCAAACTGAAGAAATTGTCTTAGAAGCAGAAAAAGTTCAAAGGAAAAAACTGTTCTGTAAAAAACTGCTTTAGAAGATGTTGTACTTTATAAAAAACAGTTTTATGAAGACACTGCTCTAAAGAATACTGCTTTAGAATACTCTTTTTAACAAAAAACTGTCTTATAAATTAATGTTCTATAGAAAATTGGCTTAAATGAAATGATTCAATAAAAAACTGTCTTAGAAGATAATTTTCTATAGTAGACACTGTTCTATAGAAAACTCCTACCCTACTATCGAATCTCTTGTGAGCTCATTTATCAGAGTCTCTAGTTGGAATCGAACTGACAGCGGGCAGACAGAATGAAACATTACGAACTAAGCAGCTGAAAGCACTCTTCTGCGTTTTAAGTTCTAGAGAAATTGCCTTAGAAGCAGAAAAGGTTAAAAGGGAAAAACAGCTTTAGAATATGCTGTACTTTATATAAAACAGGTTTACGAAGACACTGCTCTAAAGAATACTGTTTTATAATACATTGTTTAACAGAAAACTGTCTTATAAATGAATGTTCTATAGAAAATTGGCTTAAATGAAATGATTCAATAAAAAAAGTTCTAGAGAAATTGTCTTAAAAGCAGAAAAGGTTCAAAACTGTTTTAGAACATGCTAAACTATATAAAAGAATTTAGCGAAGACATTGCTCGAAAGAATACTGTTTTAGAATACACTGTTAAACAGAAAACTGTCTTATAAATGAATGTTATATATAAAGTTGGTTGAAATGAAATGATTCAATAGAAAACTGTTTTAGAAGATACTGTTGTATAGTAGACACTATTCTATAGAAATCTTCTACCCTACTATCGAACCTCCTGTGAGCTCTTTTACCAGAATCTCTAATAGGAATCGAACAATCTCCAGACTGACATACTGGAACACTACGAACTAAACTGCCGTTTATGTTCTAGAGAAATTGCCTTAGAAGAAGAAAAGGTTCATAGGGAAAAATAGGGACACTGCTCTAAAGAAAACTGTTTTAGAATACACTGTCTTATAAATTAATGTTACATATAGGAAATTGGTTTGAAAGAAATGATTCCATTGAAAACTGTGTTAGAATATACTGTTCTATAGTAGACACTGATCTATAGAAAATTTAAAAAAAAATTAAATCCATTTTTCACAAAATGTTAAATTTCTTTAACTTATTAGATATTTTAAAATTTTTAAGGAATTTTTCATTTAATGCGTATTTTAACCAAACATTACACACCACATGCGTTTTATTTTATTCTAAATCTATTAAAAAATGCACCATGTAAAATCCCATTTAGAGGTTTAATTTTACAATACCAAAAGTAAGAAGAAAAAAAAAAAACACTTGAAACATCCTCCACAGATCAGTTATACAAATACGTAAAAAAACGAAGAAAATATAAACCGTAATAATAAACCCAAAATAGAGTCTAGTTAAGTAAAGCTAAACAAATGTCAAGAAGATTTTTCTTAAACATATTTTTATGCAACCGCGCGCAGCAGCCTTAAACAAAAAAAGGAAAACGTACAAAAAGCGTAGGTGTTAAGCCCAGTTTAGCTGTGTTATAAATAGTTAAAGCTGGTCAAAAAAAAAAAAAAAACATAGAAAACAAACGCACCTACTATGGAGGAGACCAGCACCATAAGGAGTTGGCAAAAAAGATGTTTGCAACAACAGTCGCATTTAAACAAACTAAAGCAGTAGCCATTTAATAGACAGACAGATGGACAGACAGACGAAAATCTACTTGTAGTTTTGTTATTTGGCAAATATTTTGCATATTCTTGGGTATAAGAGGAGTATGTTTAAATACAAAAAATAAAAAGTTGCAAAAACTCTACACTCCTGCAATATACTGAATAAGACCAAATGTTGTTTTTTTTTATTATATTTACTATTTGGATTTTGACTTTAAAATTGCGTTTTTTTTTTTCTTAGTTAAAGAAAAAAATTCATCTTTTAACAACAACCTGGACAGTTAGTCGTTTTAACTAACAAATGCTATAGATAGTTTTGTTGTTGTTGTTGTTTGGTGTCCTGGTTGCAACAAAAATGTATACAAACATTTGATGCCGTAACAAAACATAAATCTTATAAACAACAAGAACAATAACAACAACAACAACTTGCTAAAAAATATGAAGTAAAAACAGGTGTTTGAAAGAATTTTCTATAGAAAGGTATTTAATATTTTATATTCCCTAAAGAAAATGTTTTATTATTTTGAATTTTCTATAGGGAATCTTGTAATATTTTATTGATCGAAATAAAACTGTTTTAATGCAACACTGTCCCATATAAAACTATCTTGAAAAGTTATATTATAAGAAAACTTAATATTGATCAATAAAAACTGTTTAGAAGACCCTGTTCTTTAGAAAACAGCCTTAGAAGACTTTGTTTAAAAACTATATTGGAAAACACTGTCCTATAAAAACTGACTTGAGAAGTTACACTGAGTTAGACACTGAGAAGACGCAGTTCTTTTAAAACTGCCTTTAGAAAGCAGTGTTTTATAGGAAACTGGCATGTAAAGACAACTTTTTTGTATAAAACTGTCTTGAGAAGGCACAACTTCAAAGAAAACTGACCTGAGAAGACTCAACATAGAAAAACTGTCTTAGGATAACATAGAAAACTGCTTTTAAATGGACAAATTATTTAAGAAAACTGCTCCAAAAAGAAGAAACTATTTTATAGAGTAATGTTTTGTGAAGATTATGTTCTATAAAATATTGTCTTGGGGAGACATTGTTCTCTAGAAAACTGCATAACAAGGCTCTGTACAACTGCAAACTACTTTAAGAAAAGTACTTCCCTAAAACACATAAAAACACACTATAAAAACTGCCTTAAGAAAACCTAGTTGTATTGAAAACTACCTTAAAAACACTGATGTGTAGAAAACTGTCTATGACTAATAGTCATGTGAGGATACTTTTCTTTTGAAAACTGCCTTAAAAGATAGAAAACTATCATGAAAATCCATTCTTCTGCGGAAAACTGCTTTTATTGGAAAATTTTTAAACTCTGTTCTAAAAAAACTGCCCTGTACTGCTTTTTGCTTTCTAGTAAAACTGCATAACAAGACACTGTGCTACTGAATACTACCATTAGCAGAACATTTCTCTAAAACACACTATTCTATAAAGAACTGCCTTGAGAAGACATTATTCTATGTAAAATTTTCATGTGAAAGCATTTTTCTGTAGAAAACTGAAAACTTGAAAATACACTGTTATATTGAGAACTGCTTTGAAAAACTGCTTCGAAAAGACACTATTGAAAAGAAAACTGCCATAAGAAGATATCGGTCTGTAAAAAACTGTTTTGAAAAGTCAGTGTTCTATAGAAAACTGAACAACAAGAAACTGTGCTACTAAAACTGCATTAATCAAACATTGTTCATTCGAAAGCACAATTTTCTTTAAAAACTGCTTTCGGAAGACACTGTTCTATAGAAAACTGCCTTGAGATGACACTGCTCTATAAAAAAGTTCTCTTGAAAAGACAGTATTCCAAAAAAAAAATGTCTTGGGAAGAGTAAAATGCGACACTCTTCTATAGAAAACTGTCTTACAAAACACTATTGTGTAGAAAACTGCTTTGATAAGGAATTGTTCTATTCATATTTGTGAGGTGAAGAAATTTTTCTATAAAAAACTTAAAACTATAAAAGACACTGTCCTATAGAGAATTTTTTTGAGAAGACACACATCAAATTTGCTTTGAAAAGACACTGTTCTAAAGAAAACTGCATTGGGAGGACGCCGTTTTATAAAAATCTATCTTAAAAAGTCAGTGTTCTATAGAAAGCTGTACAACAAGACACTGTGCTACGAACGCAGTTTTAAGGTAACATTATTCAATTGCAAATTTCTCATTATTCAATTGCAAATTTCTCTATAAAAACTGTCTTAAGAATATACACTTCTATAGAAAACTACCATAGGAAGATACATTTCTTAGAAAACTGCCTTGAGAAAGCAATGTTCTATAAAAAACTGCGTTGACAAGACAATGTTCTTAACAGCATTGAAAAGACACAGTTCTATTAAAACTGCATTGATAAGACACTGTTCTGAAATTGCGTTGAGAAGACATTTTTCTCAAGAAAACTGCCTTGGAATCATACTGTTCTATAGAAAACTCTCTTGAAAAAACTGTTCTAAGGAAAAATGCAGTAAGACGACACTGTCCTATACTGCATTGTTAGGATAAAGTCTATAGAAAACTGCATTAAATACTCTGTGATGTAAAAAACTGTCTTGTTTTGAAAAACTGACTTAAAAATACATTGTTTTAAGAAAAACTGTCACAGAAAATTAAACATAACAACACTGTGCTAAGAAAACTGAGTTGATAGGACACTGTTCTATAGAAAACTGTCTTGAAAATATACTATGTAAAAAAAACTGTTCTAAAGAAAAATGCCTTTATAGGACAGTGTTCTATAGTAAACTGCCATGCAAAGACATTATTCCCCAGAAAACTGCTTAATGAAAAAGTACCATGTACAGATACGTTTCTGTAGAAAACTGATATAAAACAACACTGTTAAAAAAACTGAGAAAATATTATAAACAAAAAAAAACTATTGATTTAATACCTTAACAGTTCTGTTTTCAAATCATATAGGAATGCAAAACTAAAAAAAAAATTATACAGATCACATAAAGAAATGGCACCTCAGCATGTGTTTAATGTTTCCTTCTTCTATATTTTAAGTGGAGAATTTTTTTTTGGTGTTTGGCCCAAACTCTGGTGGATTTTTTTTTTATTATTTGCAGCAGTTGTAGCTAGTTGTTGTTAGTGTTGGTTTTTGACACAATCAACAATTGATTTGATCACCTGGCATAACATAACAATGTTATGATATGTTGGAGAAGCTTAACGATTTTTTTTCTATTTCAATTTCAATATTTTTATTTAAACAAAAAAGTAAGCATATTGAATGAATGTTTAAGTTTTACAGATGGTGGTGGTGGTGTTACTGATAGTTTCTTCACTCCTTCTTCATCATCAATAGCAACAGCAGCAGCAGCAGCAACAGTGCTCAGGCTCCACTTTGGCTTAAAGTAAATCTGGTTTATTTAACAACATGAACAAAAATCTAAATATTTTTCACTATTTTCTGTACAATTGGTTGGAGTGTTTTTTTGTTGTAGATTTGTATAATGGCAACAAACATTCAACATGCCTCTTGCAACAAATACTGCCATCATACGTATGTATGCATGTTGTGTTGTTGTTATGTTTATGACTAATGATCGAAAAGTATGTTGTGATTAGAAATGAATACCCAACAACAACAACAACAAAAATATATCACTTGGTTGGAAAAATGTTTAAATAACTGACAATAAACATCATTAGAAGGTGTCAAATTGAAAAGCTCACAACAACAACAAGAAAAAACTAGGGAAGTATAAAATGAATTAGAATTTAATAAAAATCTTTTTATAAATTTATAATTTTCTTTTCTTGAAAATACACTGTTCATAGAAATCTGTCTTGAGCACTTACAGTTCTGTAGAAAACGGTCTTGAAGTGATAATGTTTTTTTGAAGAATGTTCTATAGAAAACCATCTTGAAAAGACACAAAGATAAAAACTGTTCTATAGAGAATTGTTTTACCGAGACTCTGTATAAAACAATTTTCTTGCAGAAAATGTCTCACAGAAAACAATTTTAAGGAGACAGTGTTCAATGGAAAACTGTTTTACAAATCACTGTTCCACAGAAAAGTGTATTAGGAGAAGCACTTTTCTATAGAGTATTGTCTTTAGGAGACACTTCTGTAGAGACAACTAAAGGCTCATTTCGACTTACACCATAATCAGTGCCGCAAACGAGTGAGGGGCACTGTTCTATAAAGAATTGTTATACTGTTCTGTAAAAAGGAAACATTTTTATAGAAGACTCTCAAGAAAATACACTATTTATAGAAAAAAGCTTTAAGAAGATATAGTTATTTAGAAAACTGCCTTGAGAAGAAAATGTTCTATAAAAAAACTGCCTTGTAAAGACACTGTGCTATAAAAAAACTCCTATGAGAGGACACCGTTCTATAGAAATCTATTTTGAAAGGTATGAGTTCCATGGAAAACTGTACAACAACTTGCTGTGTTAAGAAAACTGCTTTAAGGAGATATTGTTCAATGGCAAATTTCCCAAAATGCACTATTCTATAAAAACTGTCAATGAAAACAGCTTTAAGAAGATACAGTTCTTTAGAAAACTGCCTTGAGAAGAAAATGTTCTATAAAAAACTGCCTTGTTAAGAGACTGTGGTATAGAAAACTGTTATGAGAGGACACCGTTCTATAGGAATCTATTTTGAAAAGTATGAGTTTTATAGAAAACTGCACAATAACACACTGTGCTAAGAAAACTGCTTTAAGGAGATATTATTCAATAGCAAATTCCCCAAAATATAGTATTCTATAAAAACTGACTTGAGAAGACACAGTTCTATAAATACTGCATTAAGAAGATAAAGTTCTTTAGAAAACTGCCTTGAAAAGAAAATGTTCTATAAAAAACTGCCTTGTAAAGACACTGTGCTATAGAAAACTGCTAAGTTTAAAACAACACACAGTGCTAATAAAACTGCTTTAAGGAAATATTATTCAATGCCAAAATACAGTATTTTACTGCCTTGAGAAGACACAGTTCTATAAATATTGCTTTAGAAAACTGGCTTGAGAAGAAAATGTCCTTTAAAAACTGCCTTTTAAAGATATTGTGCTATAGAAAACTCCTATGAGAGGACACCGTTCTATAGAAATCTATTTTGAAAAGTATGAGTTTTATAGAAAACTGTACAATAACACATTGCTAAGAAAACTGCTTTAAGTAGATATTAATCTATTACGGTTTATTCTATAAAAACAGCTTTTTTTGGAAAAATTAAAAGTTTTTTATTATTTCGATATTAGATAGAAGATTTTTATATTTTTTTATAGAAAATTTTTAAAAAATTTGAATATTTTACAAACTATTAGATTTTGCAATATTTCTAATTTTCTATAGAAAATTTTTCAATATTTTTAATTTTCTATAAAAAATTTTACAATTTTTTATTTTCTATAGAAAATTTTTCAATATTTTTAATTTTCTATAGAAAATTTTTCAATATTTTCAATTTTCTGTAGAAAATTTTTCAATATTTTTAAGTTCTGTAGAAAATTTTTCAATATTTTTAAGTTTCTGTAGATAATTTTTCATGTTTCTATAGAAAATTTTTCAATATTTTTAATTTTCTATAAAAAATATTTCAATATTTTTAATTTTCTATAGAAAAATTTTCAATATTTTCAAGTTTCAAAAAATTTTTCAATATTTTTAATTTTCTGTAGAAAATTTTTCAATATTTTTAATTTTCTATAGAAAATTTTTCAATATTTTTAATTTTTTATAGAAAATTTTTCAATATTTCTTATTTTCTATAGAAAATTTTTTAATATCACTAATTTTCTATAGACAATTTTTCAATATTTCTAAATTTCTATAGAAAAAATTTCAATATTTTTAATTTTCTATTGAAAATGTTTTAATATTTTAAATTTTCTATAGAAACTGATCAATATTTTTAATTTTCTATAGACAATTTTTCAATATTTTCAATTTTCAATAGAAAATGTTTTCAATTATTTTAAAACCTTTTAATTTTCTTAGAAAAATTTCCAATATTTTAAAATTCTTTAGACATTTTTTAAATAATTTATTTCTGTAATAAAGTTCTTTTATAAAAAAGTACTTTTTAAAGAAATCAAGAAAAAGTACTCTTTCCAAAAAGTACTATTTTTCAAAAAACCTTCTTTTTTTCTGCTACTTCTCTAAATTATCTTTAATCTTTACAAAAACTCCATACAAAAGTCCAAACATTTCATGTTAAATTTGTTGCTTTAAAACCATTTTTGTTTAAGGCCTGATCGTCAAAGTGTGTACCAAAAAAAAGTTTGATTTTACTGTTTTGCGAAATGACCACTAAAAAACTAACTTACAACTAAAATTTTTCTTTAAGTCTTATTGTCTACAATAAAGAAATAATTGTTAAAAGCCAATTAGTTAAGAAAAAAAATACAATCAGATGTTTAAAATTTTGACATGAGCTCAGAAAAATCGCACTAATTTAATGGTTAAACATACAAAAATATAAATTTACATGCCATAGCATGTAGCAGGCATGCCATAGCAGGTAAAAAAAAATAAAAATTTTATGACATGACATGACACTTGAGCAATAGTAAAAATAATTTTTACAACTGAAAGCAACTATAAAACAAATTTTGGCAAAATTAATGGAGACTAAAAACTGGACGGCTCTAAATGCTTATAGGAATAGGAAAATATGACCATAAAAAGCTCAAAAATAAATTTTAACAAAAAAGCTTAAGTTTTAAATGTACGCAACACTCTGCAGACAAATAAGGAGTTACGTTTTCTTTTGTTTAACTTCAACAAATCTTACATTTCCGCTAATTTTTCTTATAAACAAAAATTCTTAAAACATTTCAGCATTATTCAATGTTGTGTCACTATGTTCAAACCTCCATTTGTTTTTATGAAAATTCTTAATGCAGTTTTACTGCGTAGCTGTTTTTTTTCGCTTTAAAAAAGTAGCAATCAATCATTAATTGTTTAGAGCCTTTACGGAACATAGGCATTTGGGCAGAACATGTGTTCATGTTGGCAAAATATTGATTTCATTAATTTGCTTGAGTGGTGCTGTTAACTCTGCCAGAACCAAGCGCCAATGTGGTGCGTTTTGGTTTTTAGCCACTTAGGAAAATAACTACAATAAGGCGTTATCATATTTAATGACACATAATTTGTCCTGTTTTTTTTTGCCCCCAGTGTATACTTTGGATTTTCATTATTTTTGGTCACAAAATGTTGTCGTGAATAAGTAAAATGAAGTTTTTCGATATTAATTTGATATTTTATAAAAGAACTAGATTTAAAAGAATGAAGACTAAAAGTTTTTATAAAAAAATTTACTATATTTTAAAATTTCCAAAATATTTTTTAATTTTCTATAGAAAACGTTTAAATATTTTTAATTTTTTATAGAAAACATTTCAATATTTGTAATTTTCTATAGAAAATTTTTCAATATATTTTTTTCATATTTTAAAGTTTTTATTTAAAATTTTTCAATATTTTAAAGTTTCTATAAAAAAAAAATTTCAATATTTTCAAATTTCAAAAGAAAAATGTTCAATATTTTCCTGTTTTTATAGACAGTTTTTCAATATTTTTAATTTGCTACAGAAAATTTTTCAATATTTTCAAATTTCTATAGAAAATTTTTCAATATTTTCAAGTTTCTATAGAAAATTGTTCAATATTTTTAATTTTTTATAGAAAATTTTTCAATATTTTTAATTTTCTATAAAAAACTTTTCAATATTTTCAAGTTTCTATAAAAAATTTTCAATTTTTTTAATTTTCTATAGAAAATATTACAATTTTTTTATTTTCTATAGAAAATTTTTCAATATTTTTAATTTTCTATCGAAAATTTTGCAATATTTTCAAGTTTCAATAGAAAAATTTTCAATATTTTCAAGTTTCAATAGAAAATTTTTTAATATTTTCAAGTTTCTATAGAAAATTGTTCAATATTTTCAAGTTTCTATTGAAAATTGTTCAATATTTTCAAGTTTCTATAGAAAAATGTTCAATATTTTTAATTTTCTATAGAAAATTGTTCAATATTTTCAAGTTTCTATTGAAAATTGTTCAATATTTTCAAGTTTCTAAAGAAAATATTATAATTTTCTATAGAAAATTTTTCAATATTTTAAATTTTCTATAGAAAATTTTTCAATATTTTTAATTTTTCTATAGAAAAATGTTCAATATTTTTAATTTTCTATAGAAAATTGTTCAATATTTTTAATTTTCTATAGAAAATTGTTCAATATTCTCAAGTTTCTACAGAAAATTGTTCAATATTTTCAAGTTTCAATAGAATATTTTTCAATATTTTTAATTTTCTAAAGAAAATTTTTCAATATTTTTAATTTTCTATAGAAAATTTGTCCATATTTTTAGTTTTCTATGGAAATTTTTTCAATATTTTTAATTGTCTATAGAAAATTTTTCTATATTTTTAATTTTCTATAGAAAATTTTTCAATATTTTTAATTTTCTATAGAAAATTTTTCAATATTTTTAATTTTCTATAGAAAATTTTTCAATATTTTAAATTTTCTATAGAAAATTTTTCAATATTTTTAATTTTTCTATAGAAAAATGTTCAATATTTTTAATTTTCTATAGAAAATTGTTCAATATTTTTAATTTTCTATAGAAAATTGTTCAATATTCTCAAGTTTCTACAGAAAATTGTTCAATATTTTCAAGTTTCAATAGAATATTTTTCAATATTTTTAATTTTCTAAAGAAAATTTTTCAATATTTTTAATTTTCTATAGAAAATTTGTCCATATTTTTAGTTTTCTATGGAAATTTTTTCAATATTTTTAATTGTCTATAGAAAATTTTTCTATATTTTTAATTTTCTATAGAAAATTTTTCAATATTTTTAATTTTCTATAGAAAATTTTTCAATATTTTTAATTTTCTATAGAAAATTTTTCAATATTTTTAATTTTCTATAGAAAATTTTTCAATATTTTTAATTTTCTATAGAAAATTTTTCAATATTTTTAGTCTTCTTTGAAAATTTTTCAATATTTTTAATTTTCTGTAGAAAATTTTCAATATTTTTAATTTTCTGTAGAAAATTTTCAATATTTTTAATTTTCTGTAGAAAAATTTTCAATATTTTAAAGTTTCTATAGAAAATTTTTCAATATTTTCAAGTCTCAATAGAAAATTTTTCAATATTTTCTATAGAAAATTTTTCAATATTTTTAATTTACTATAGAAAATTTTTCAATATTTTTTATTTTCTGTAGAAAATTTTTCAATATTTTTAATTTTCTATAGAAAAATTTTCAATATTTTTAATTTTCTATAGAAAATTTTTCAATATTTTTAATTTTCTATAGAAAATTATTCAATATTTTTAATTTTCTATAGAAAATTTTTCAATATTTTTAATTTTCTATTGAAAATGTTTCAATATTTTTAATTTTCTATTGAAAATGTTTCAATATTTTTAATTTTCTATTGAAAATGTTTCAATATTTTTAATTTTCTATTGAAAATGTTTCAATATTTGTCATTTTCTATAGAAATTTGTTCAATATTTTTAATTTTCTATAGAAAATTTTTCAATATTTATAATTTTCTATAGAAAATTTTTCAATATTTATAATTTTCTATAGAAAATTTTTCAATATTTTTAAATTTGTAGAAATATTTTCTATATAAAAGAAAATTTTAACAATTCACTCTTTTCAATCACATCTCCCCCACAACTATCATACATACACCTTCTGAAATTCCGAAAAGGCAATGGCAAACAGCGGCAACAAAAATAGTTGCAACTACAACAAGCACAACAACAAAAATGCACATTTAACAATTCATCTTCTAATTATAACGTTGAAAGCATTAATTTTTCACAAAAACGTAAGAGTGAATGAGGGGCACACAAGTGTCTAGAGAAAAAAGTGCGTGAGTGGATTAAATGGATTCATATCGTTACACTTGGTTTGTGCCGATGGTTCAATGCAACGCAATTCCATACAATCTTCAACATTCAAAAAAAGTTTAAAAAATGTTTTCTTCTTATTGCAACAACAGCCAGTAGAGGATTACAATTTTACTTTGAATTCGTTCATATTTGTTTAGAAGGCGTTTGGTAATATTTATCAAACGTAAATTTTTTCTTGGTTGGTAGATATTTCATGAAATATTTGCACTGTGGCACACTAATGTTGGGTTCTACATTTTTACGTTAAATGCGTTTTTGTTTTTTGCTTAAAACATGTATGAATGTTTTACATTCATATTCAATGTTGTGGTGTTTTGTTTTTTTTTTTTAAGAAAAATTGAAAAATGCGTTCGTTTTGTATAATAATTTTTTATCAAACTTAACATGTAAAAGGTGGCTGGTTGGATGGGCTGTTGTTGGATGGTACTAGAAATGACTACAAATCGATGTGGCATGTAAACTTATATGTACGTTAATTACTTTAATAATGGTTGGTGTTTTTTTGTTTCTTTCGTTTATTCTAAGTAAATTACTAAGTCTAGCTAGTAAATTTATATGATTTTGAAAAAGTCTTTAGAAGAGTTTTAAACAAAATAGAGCACTCCTCCTTCTTGAGAATTTCTTTATTGCCTCTTCTTTCTCCTTCTTTGAGTTTTGTGTCTGTCTGGAGGAAGCCATAAATGATGTTTAATAAATGGTAAAACATTTATGAAAATAAAAATATTTAATAACTGATCATTTATAGTTTTAATTAATAGATTTATCGTGGTGGTGGCATGTTGTATATTTGTTTTGATTTCTTTTAAGAAAATAACATAGAATGGGTTTGATGATAAAATGGTAGAAAACAAAAGATATTGATAAGGAAATGTATAAAATTTATTAGTATTTTTCATTTTTTATAGAA
This sequence comes from Lucilia sericata, assembly GCF_015586225.1. NCBI lineage: Eukaryota > Metazoa > Arthropoda > Insecta > Diptera > Calliphoridae > Lucilia > Lucilia sericata. The sequence continues at coordinate 39,242 of NW_023994685.1, read as the reverse complement.
ATTTCTTAAATATTTTAAATTTTCTATAGAAAAGTTTTCAATATTTGCAAATTTCTATTAAAAAATTCTGGCTTTTGACTGTCCGTCCGTCTATCCTTTTAAATTTTTATTCTACAAAAAAAATTTACAAATATTTTGAATTTCTTGCAGTTTTCTAGTATTCATATTAAACTTTTATAAACTGCAATCTCTTTATTGGCTAGCTGGAAGTCTTTTTAATATTTTGGTTTTTAAATTTCGTTAATTTATGGAAAATCCTCAAAGTTATTTAAGAAAATGTAAATTAAGCCACAATTAATATTAATCATACGTCGAGGGGTACATAAAATAAAATGTTAAAAATCGCAAATCATACTAAAGTTAGAATAATGAAATTGGTCTCATTTTAGAGAGGAATTTGAAAGCTATTTATATACTTGGCCTCCGGTAGGTTAGTGGTTAGTGTTCTAGTCTGGTAGACCGGAGAAGGTGGGCCCGATTTCTTCGGATTTGATATATATACATCCACCTTTCAAACTAATTACTAACTAACTAACATATACTTGATAACAAATTACAAATAAAAATATTTTTAAAGATTTTTCGAAAAGAATTTTTTAAGAGTTTAAAAAAATAATAAAAATACAGATTTTGCCAATAAAAAACATTAAAGAAGTAAGAATGTATAGTCGGACATGGCCGACCATATGATACCCTACACCAGTAAAGCATTTTTCCTTAATTCCGAAATATTTTAACAATTTGTTACCAAACAAAAAGTGATTTTCTGAAAGAGGGATTATAAAAAAGTGATTTTCTGAAAGAGGGATTATATGGAGGCAAAGGTAAATATGGTCCTATCCGTAAAAATTTTTGTTAGAGCGATTTACGATGACATTAAAGTTATTTATGCAGAATTTCAATGTGATGGCAGTGTTTAAAGGTAAATTTCCACCTTCAAGTCATTTTCTGTAGGGGACTTTGTAGGGGGGCTAGGGTCAAATGAGGCCCTATCTTTACGATAAATGGCAGTATCATTTAAAATTATATAAACTTTTCGATTTTTGTAGAGATTGTACAATATTTAACATTATTATAAGCTCAAAAGCCCCATTACGGAGGCACCCAAAGAACCCATTTTCAATTCTCCTTGGGCTCCTTGGGTCAAAAGAAGGGTATGTGGCAAATTTCATCAAATTATCTTGAAAATTGCGACCTGTAGTGAGCGCAGAAAGTTTCCATGGACACACAGACGGACAGACAGATAGACAGACAGACAGACAGACAGACAGACAGACAGACAGACAGACAGACATACAGACAGACAGACAGACAGACAGACAGACAGACAGACAGACAGACAGACAGACAGACAGACAGACGGACGGACGGACGGAAAGACGGACATAGCTTAATCAACTCAAAAAGTGAATCTGACCCGATTGATATACTTTAAAGTGGGTGTAGGACCAATATTTCAACACAAACGCATAATACCCACCCCACTATAATGGTGTAGGGTATAAAAACATCATAACAAGTTCATGTTAAATTTGTACTTTTTCCAACAAATTACCTGTCAATAATTTCCAATTTAAGACCTTTTAAGCCAACTTCAAAACCAAATTAAATTAAGAGGAACGCGCCAAAAACTTAGTTTAAATTAAAAAAATTACAAGAAATAAATGGCTAGAAAGACCAAGGACCCTTTTTTAACATAACTGATGCTATTATAGCTATTATAGTTGTTGCTGGTGTTGTTGACTCTGTTGCTGTTGTAGTTGTTTGGCATGTGTCCTTATTCATAAATATCAAAACAGTGTAATAGGTAACAGCTGCTTTTATCAGTGAAATAAAATGAATTGACCTAATTTCAGTTTTGGATAACACATAAAATATTCAAACCTTAATAAACTAAAAAAACAAGGGAATACAACACAAACATTAAAAAAACAAAGGCAACATGGTTGATTCCCTTTTGAACGTTGGCAGACGAAAAGCAATACTACTAACATACCTATATAAGGAATTTTTAGTAGATTTTTATCGCGTAAATTAAGTTTTGTGTGTGTGTGTGGCAAGTTTTTAAAGTGTTTGTATTAGTTTTTAGTAATTATAGCTGAAATTGGTTTTCATTCTCAAACTTTTAAATATTGAATTTTTAAGGTATTTGTTTTATTCTCTTGTTATTTGAGGGTTTGCTAAACAAATTATAACTGTAAAAACCAAAAATAAAAATTTAACTAAACATCAGCTGCATTTTGTACAACCCTTGTTCATTTTAATTTTTGGCAACTAAAACAAGTGTTAAATGTTGTTGTTTTGTTAAAAACCTGGTTCGTTTTTTCTTGTTTCATTTTTTTTAAGCCGTCATCCAACACTTGTTTCACATTTATTCCTTTAATCTTTTATATACAGTATTGTTCGAAACCTAAGCAACTTTTGTTGGTATTGTATACAAAGTGCTATATTTTCTATTTTAATTGATTTATTCAAAATTATATAATTGATAATAATAACATTATGTGTCTACATTATAATAACAACAACAAAAGTTTATTTCCATTTCGCTGTGAGTTACAAGAAAATAATAACTGAATTAACTCCATAAATAGCTGTTCGAAACTTAAGCAACTTTTTGATCTTCTTATGAAAATCTTTGGTCCTTTTGAGTTCCAAACACCTTTATGGAATAGATTAGTTACTAGTGTAGTTCGTAATGAATCCCACGGGGATTTTAAGCCATTCGCAAGCTGCAATGTTTTCTAAAACTGCGAGACCCAGCGCTTCAGAATGCCGAACAGCATCTCTAAGGGACTTGAGTCGGGAGATTTTGATAAACAATCAAAGAGTTTGGGTCCCATTACTCGATAACTCCTCTTAAATCAACTTTGCCAAAGGTTTTGGTTCATTATCATGCTGAAAATCGCAATAAAGTAAGTTGTTCTGTTCAATGTACTTAATCCTATGGTTCATTTTGTTGGCCAAAAATGTCCCAGAAAGTAAAACAATACAATTTTATTTGTATTTCAACATCAGGACTTACTCTACTCACTAAAAATCTTGCCCACAATCTTAATTGTTTGACCTCCATGCTTTTTTAAGTCTTTAATGTACGATAATGTAACCGCATATGAATCCCGCAGTGACATGGCACAGAGTTTACTTAAAGAAATTCGATTTTTTCAAAAATGTTGTACAATTTTGGGTAGAATATTGAAATAGATTACGCAAGACTAATAAAAACAGTTTTATTTACAAACGGGTCCACATTTTTCTTTCCTAAATTCAAAAAGAGTATGCGAGGCCCAAAGGCTGAAGGAAATATTACAATATACCCTTTTAGTAAAGGCCCAATAATGAATGGAGTGCAAAAATTTAAGGCTGTGGCCACGTTTTTTGAAGAGAAGGGTTAGTCCTGATGTTGAAACACAAACAAAGTTGGATTGTTTTTCCTTTTGGGACGTTTTTCTCCAACAAAATGAATCATACGATTGAGTACACCGAACAGAACAACTTACTTTATTGCGATTTTCAGCATGATAATGAACCAAAACCCTTGGCAAAGTTGATCTAAGAGTTGTTATCGGGTAATAGGACCCAAATTATTTGATTGTCCATCAAAATCTCCCGACTCAAGTCCCTTAGAGATGCTGATCGGCATTCTGAAGCGCTGGGTCGAAACTCGCAGTTTTAGAAAACATAGCAGCTTGCGAATGGCTTAAGATCCGCTTGGGATTCATTACGAACTACACTAGTAACTAATCTATTCCATAAAGGTGTTTGGAACTCAAAAGGACCAAAGATTTTCATAAGAAGATCAAAAAGTTGCTTAAGTTCCGAACAGCTATTTATGGAGTTATTTCAGTTATTATTTCCTTGTAACTCACAGCGAAATGGAAATAAACTTTTGTTGCTGTTATTATAATGTAGACACATAATGTTATTATTATCAATTATATAATTTTGAATAAATCAATTAATATAGAAAATATAGCACTTTGTATACAATGCCAAAAAAAGTTGCTTAGGTTTCGAACAATACTGTACATATACAAATTTACTTGTAAGAAAACTGTCCTATGAAGTAAAGTGACTTCGTTTCTTTATTTTTTCGTCCTTCTTTTATTTTTGGCAATTTGCGTGCATCAGCTGCTTTCAATAAAAGTGACCTGCTTTTTTTCATTAAGTTCAAAACTATTTGTCATGTTTTTTTATTTTTTAAATTTTAATGCGAGGGTTTGCTGCTTATTTGTTACGAAATTTAATGTGAACTTGAGTATTTTCTTGGTATTAATTGGAAATGAACAGTTAACTTCCGTTAATATTTTGCAATTTACATACAGTTCTGTTTAATTTTTCTGACAATTTGAAAAAAGGGGTTTTAATTAAATATTCAAAATTTAGGGAAGTTAAATCTAACGGTACATCATGGTGGTTAAATATTATCACGAATAAAGAAAGTTGATTAATTGTTACAAATTTTATATAAAATTAAAATATTTTTTATAAATTTCATATTAAGGGGAAATTTCTTGAAAATTCAAAGAATTCAAAGAAATCATATAGAAAAATATGATATTGATTTTCGAGATTTTTAAATTTTTTTCAAATTTGTTACTCTAGTTTTAGTACTATAGCAGATTCTTAAAATCTTATCCAGCAAGTACCACTTGACGTATGATTAATTCGAATCGTAAATAATTTCACATTTTTGACTAGAATATAGACTAGACTATAGACTAGACTATAGACTAGACTATAGACTAGACTATAGACTAGACTATAGACTAGACTATAGACTAGACTATAGACTAGACTATAGACTAGACTATAGCCTAGACTATAGACTAGACTATAGACTAGGCTATAGACTAGACTATAGACTAGACTATAGACTAGACTATAGACTAGACTATAGACTAGACTATAGACTAGACTACAGACTAGACTATAGACTAGACTATAGACTAGACTATAGACTAGACTATAGACTAGACTATAGACTAGACTATAGACTAGACTACAGACTAGACTAGACTAGACTATAGACTAGACTATAGACTAGACTATAGACTAGACTATGGACTAGACTATAGACTAGACTATAGACTAGACTATAGACTAGACTATAGACTAGACTATAGACTAGACTATAGACTAGACTATAGACTAGACTATAGACTAGACTATAGACTAGACTATAGACTAGACTATAGACTAGACTATAGACTAGACTATAGACTAGACTATAGACTAGACTATAGACTAGACTATAGTCTAGACTATAGACTAGACTAAAGACTAGACTAGACTATAGACTAGACTAAAGACTAGACTAGACTATAGACTAGACTATAGTCTAGACTATAGACTAGACTAAAGACTAGACTAGACTATAGACTAGACTAAAGACTAGACTAGACTATAGACTAGACTAAAGACTAGACTAGACTATAGACTAGACTATAGACTAGACTATAGACTAGACTATAGACTAGACTATAGACTAGACTAGACTATAGACTAGACTAGACTAGACTAGACTAGACTAGACTAGACTATAGACTATAGACTATAGACTATAGACTATAGACTAGACTAGACTAGACTAGACTAGACTAGACTATAGAGTAGACTAGACTAGACTATAGACTGGACTATAGTCTAGACTATAGACTAGACTAAAGACTAGACTAGACTATAGACTAGACTAAAGACTAGACTAGACTATAGACTAGACTATAGACTAGACTATAGACTAGACTATAGACTAGACTAGACTATAGACTAGACTAGACTAGACTAGACTAGACTAGACTAGACTAGACTAGACTAGACTAGACTAGACTAGACTAGACTAGACTATAGACTAGACTAGACTAGACTATAGACTAGACTAGACTAGACTAGACTATAGACTAGACTAGACTAGACTATAGACTAGACTAGACTAGACTATAGACTAGACTATAGACTATAGGCTAGACTAGACTATAGACTAGACTCTAGACTACACTAGACTATAGACTAGACTATAGACTAGAATATAGACTAGACTATAGACTAGACTAGACTATAGACTAGACTTAGACTGACTATGACTGACTAGACTAGACTAGACTAGACTAGACTAGACTAGACTAGACTAGACTAGCTTGACTAGCCTAGACTAGACTAGACTAGACTAGACTAGACTATAGACTAGACTAGACTATAGACTAGACTAGACTATAGACTATAGATAGACTAAGACTAGGACTAGACTAGACTAGACTAGACTAGACTAGACTAGACTAGACTAGACTAGACTAGACTATAGACTAGACTAGAATATCGACTAGATAGACTAGATATAGACTAGAATAGACTATAGACTAGACTAGGACTATAGACTAGACTATAGACTAGACTAGACTAGACTATAGACTAGACTAGACTCTAGACTAGATAGACTATAGACTAGATAGATAGCCTATAGGACTAGACTAGATAGACTATAGACTATAATAGACTAGACTATAACTAGACTAGAATAGACTATAGATAGACTAGACTAGACTATTAGACTAGACTAGATATAGACTTATAGAATAGACTAGACTATGACTAGACTAGACTAGACTATAGACTAGACTATAGACTATAGGCTAGACTAGACTATAGACTAGACTAGACTCTAGACTACACTAGACTATAGACTAGACTATAGACTAGAATATAGACTAGACTATAGACTAGACTAGACTATAGACCAGACTAGACTATAGACTAGACTAGACTAGACTAGACTAGACTAGACTAGACTAGACTAGACTAGACTAGACTAGACTAGACTAGACTAGACTAGACTAGACTAGACTATAGACTAGACTAGACTATAGACTAGACTAGACTATAGACTAGACTATAGACTAGACTATAGACTAGACTATAGACTAGACTATAGACTAGACTATAGACTAGACTATAGACTAGACTATAGACTAGACTAGACTATAGACTAGACTATAGACTAGACTATAGACTAGACTATAGACTAGACTATAGACTAGACTATAGACTGGACTATAGACTAGACTATAGACTAGACTATAGACTAGACTATAGACTAGACTATAGACTAGACTATAGACTAGACTATAGACTAGACTAGACTAGACTATAGACTATAGACTAGACTAGACTATAGACTAGACTATAGACTAGACTATAGACTAGACTATAGACTAGACTATAGACTAGACTATAGACTAGACTATAGACTAGACTATAGACTAGACTATAGACTAGACTATAGACTAGACTATAGACTAGACTATAGACTAGACTATAGACTAGACTATAGACTAGACTATAGACTAGACTAGACTAGACTAGACTATAGACTAGACTATAGACTAGACTATAGACTAGACTATAGACTGGACTATAGACTAGACTATAGACTAGACTATAGACTAGACTATAGACTAGACTATAGACTAGATTATAGACTAGACTATAGACTAGACTAGACTATAGACTAGACTAGACTATAGACTAGACTATAGACTAGACTATAGACTAGACTATAGACTAGACTATAGACTAGACTAGACTAGACTAGACTAGACTACAGACTAGACTATAGACTAGACTATAGACTAGACTATAGACTAGACTATAGACTAGACTATAGACTAGACTATAGACTAGACTATAGACTAGACTATAGACTAGACTATAGACTAGACTATAGACTAGACTATAGACTAGACTATAGACTAGACTATAGACTAGACTATAGACTAGACTATAGATTAGACTATAGACTAGACTATAGATTAGACTATAGGCTAGACAATAGACTAGACTATAAACTAGACTATGGATTGGACCGTAACAAAAAATAAATAAAAACCATTCGCTGAAATAAGACCCATTTAATGAAAATACATTAATTTTTGCCTCAGTTTTACTGAACACCTTTACGTATGATTAATATTAATTATAAGGTCAAATGACATTTTCAGCCATAACTTGTTAAATTTTTAAACAATTAACTAAATTCAAAATGTTAAATATTAAGAACACTTCCCGTTAACTTATTAAGTAAACAACAAAAGGGTAACAAAGTAATAATTCATAAGAAAATTGCTATTAAAACTGAACTTTACAAAATTTTATGCATATTTCTTAATTAGCCCTTATATAACAAAAAAATTTAAAAAGATAAACTGACATTTTTAAGAAAGAAATATTAAAGCATACATTTATTTATTTGTGCTAAAATGTCATCTGAATATTTTTATAACTTTTGTCAACATGTATATTTATTATCTGGCTAGATTAAGCTTAAAAAATTGATCATAATCATTTCTTGGTTAATAATAAATAAATATTTTAACGTTTTCTTGTGAATTAAAGGTATGAAATAAACTAAAAATTAAAATATGCAAACATTTGCAGAAAAGAAAAAAAATATTGTTATTTTTGAGTCAAAAATACTAAATGTGGAAACGAAAAAAGAACTATCAATCATAAATTACATAATAAGCAGCAGTATAAGACATTTAACGAATGAATAAATGAAAAAAATATATATATTGTTAAATGTAAGAAGAATGAGTGGTTTTTGAATTGAACATTCATAAAAACGAAACGAACACATCAATAATTGATTGACGCATATTTTAAAAATTAATGGATGAAATCGTTTTTTTTTTCTCAACTTTTGCATTTTTCTATTATAGTAGAATTTCAATGCAGAGTCAAAAAAAAATCTAAGAAAAATTCACATTAAAAGCAAAAATATGTTTAACAATTCAGTTGAAAAACGCATTTATAATAAATATAAAATGCAAAAAATACCTAAAATATATAATACCGACAATAGCTACAGTAACAAACAATTACCAAAATATACAGTGTTTTTTGTTATGTTTTCTACCAAAATTTATGTGGAAATGAGAATCAGCTAGCGAATGAATAATTTTCAGTTTTATTTGACAAAAGAAATGTCAGTTTAAGTTTTTTAAACAGAGTAGAGTGTTGGGGGGGAAATTCTCTTAAATGTATGCTCATATGTGATACTGTCAATTAATTTTGAATTGTGTTGAGCTACTGTGAATGCTACGAAATGTGTCTTGTCTTGCAACTATTCACATGTTGTTATGGTATGCAACAACAGCAACATGCTGCTGCTACTGCTACTGTTAGTTAGTTGCTCATGACGGTAGTCTTTTTCATTGAAACAAAATTTAATCCAAACTGTGTAGGCGTGTGAATTTTTATCCATTACGTTTCTCTTGTGAACGAGGAAAACACAATTTTATTTTTCGGGGAAAAAAACTATTGAAATATTTTATTTAAAAATAGTTTTTTTTTTTTTTTGGTTGAGTGTTTTCGGATTATGCCAAAAATAAATCAATTATAAATTATATTATTTTTTTTTTTTTTGTACTCACGTAGTTGATTAATAAAAATAAAAACAAGATGGAAATTTCCTTGAAATCACTTACCTGTAATGAAAATTGAAAAGAAATATATGATTAATTAAGATGAGGAATTTATTTATGTGAAAATACATGTAGTATTTATAAAAAGGTTTAAATAATTAATGGGAAAATTCTAGTTTTTTTTTGTTCTATTAAATGAAACCAAAGAATATTTATTACAACAATACGCATCTCTACGTGCGGGTTGTTATGATTTACAAGTATTCCTTGTGTATCACGACCCGCTGTAGAAAATTTATCTTGCATGAGATTCACACATTCTATGTACATATTTAAATATTCTTTGATGAAACCAATTTCAAGAATTTAACGTGATTTTTAGCCAAGTTTTTGAAGATGTTAGCTTTTGTGAAACCATAGGCTTATGATTAATATTAATTAGGACTTATTTTATGTTTTTTGTTATAACTTGATTAATTTTTTATCAAAATAAAGAAATTAAAAGGCCTTTCAGTCTAACCATTACAACAAAAATACTTAACAAAATATTACGCTTTTATACAAAAACAATATATTCCCTTCTCCCTGCCGATATATTTAGAACCTTTATCTTTAAAGTGGTACCGAATTCAAGAAGTTTGCAACCTCTTAGGCGTATGATTGATATTAATTAAGACTTAATATACATGTTTGTCGATTACTTGGATAATTTATATCGAAATGAAGAAATAGATAGATATATAGATAGATAGATAGATAGATAGATAGATAGATAGATAGATAGATAGATAGATAGATAGATAGATAGATAGATAGATAGATAGATAGATAGATAGATAGTAGATAGATAGATAGATAGATAGATAGATAGATAGATAGATAGATAGATAGATAGATAGATAGATAGATAGATAGATAGATAGATAGATAGATAGATAGATAGATAGATAGATAGATAGATAGATAGATAGATAGATAGATAGATAGATAGATAGATAGATAGATATATAGATAGATGGATAGATAGATAGATAGATAGATAGATAGATAGATAGATAGATAGATAGATAGATAGATAGATAGATAGATAGATAGATAGATAGATAGATAGATAGATAGATAGATAGATAGATAGATAGATAGATAGATAGATAGATAGATAGAGATAGATAGATAGATAGATAGATAGATAGATAGATAGATAGATAGATAGATAGATAGATAGATAGATAGATAGATAGATAGATAGATAGATAGATAGATAGATAGATAGATAGATAGATAGATAGATAGATAGATAGATAGATAGATAGATAGATAGATAGATAGATAGATAGATAGATAGATAGATAGATAGATAGATAGATAGATAGATAGATAGATAGATAGATAGATAGATAGATAGATAGATAGATAGATAGATAGATAGATAGATAGATAGATAGATAGATAGATAGATAGATAGATAGATAGATAGATAGATAGATAGATAGATAGATAGATAGATAGATAGATAGATAGATAGATAGATAGATAGATAGTAGATAGATAGATAGATAGATAGATAGATAGATAGATAGATAGATAGATAGATAGATAGATAGATAGATAGATAGATAGATAGATAGATAGATAGATAGAATAGATAGATAGATAGATAGATAGATAGATAGATAGATAGATAGATAGATAGATAGATAGATAGATAGATAGATAGATAGATAGATAGATAGATAGATAGATAGATAGATAGATAGATAGATAGATAGATAGATAGATAGATAGATAGATAGATAGATAGATAGATAGATAGATAGATAGATAGATAGATAGATAGATAGATAGATAGATAGATAGATAGATAGATAGATAGATAGATAGATAGATAGATAGATAGATAGATAGATAGATAGATAGATAGATAGATAGATAGATAGATAGATAGATAGATAGATAGATAGATAGATAGATAGATAGATAGATAGATAGATAGATAGATAGATAGATAGATAGATAGATAGATAGATAGATAGATAGATAGATAGATAGATAGATAGATAGATAGATAGATAGATAGATAGATAGATAGATAGATAGATAGATAGATAGATAGATAGATAGATAGATAGATAGATAGATAGATAGATAGATAGATAGATAGATAGATAGATAGATAGATAGATAGATAGATAGATAGATAGATAGATAGATAGATAGATAGATAGATAGATAGATAGATAGATAGATAGATAGATAGATAGATAGATAGATAGATAGATAGATAGATAGATAGATAGATAGATAGATAATAGATAGATAGATAGATAGATAGATAGATAGATAGATAGATAGATAGATAGATAGAATAGATAGATAGATAGATAGATAGATAGATAGATAGATAGATAGATAGATAGATAGATAGATAGATAGATAGATAGATAGATAGATAGATAGATAGATAGATAGATAGATAGATAGATAGATAGATAGATAGATAGATAGATAGATAGATAGATAGATAGATAGATAGATAGATAGATAGATAGATAGATAGATAGATAGATAGATAGATACATACATACATATATAGATAGATAGATAGATAGATAGATAGATAGATAGATAGATAGATAGATAGATAGATAGATAGATAGATAGACAGACAGACAGACAGACAGACAGACAGATGGTTTGTGTTGATTTTCACAGGATTTTAACAAAGATAAACAAAATTAAATACCAAGAAATGGAGATATTGCTCTATATTCTTGTCAAACAAAAAATCTTGTCAAATTATTTAAAAGCTACTCGAACATCATTATCATGACCAAGTACCGAATGCTACTACTTCGTTTGAAGCGAAAATTGGCCAAAAATAGCAAATAATGCGCGTCCAAATATGAACCAAATAACGTTCCGCCACATGTTGTAATATTTGTTTTTAACAATTTAGAAAAATGTATTTGGGAAGTATTTCCTTATCTGCATTATCATTTCAGACCTCGCCCTTTACGACTACTATGTCTTTCGATCGTTGCAGAACGCCCTCCGGCTTGATGAGTCCTTTCCCCCAAAATATAAGCAGTTCTTTTGACGAGGAAACCAACATTTCTGATAGTTTGAAAAGGGTTTATTAACATAGTAGAGATTTTACTTAAACAAACTGTATTAGAATATGTATTAAATAAAATCAAAATCGAAAAGCTAGCTTAATTTTTCGACAAGTTATTTAGGATTTAAATTTCAATGTACACTCTAGCGTATGATTAATATTAATTATGACTTTATTTACATTTTCAAGCATAACTATAAGAATTTTTAAGCAATTAACAAATTTTAAAAACAGAATTATTAAAAAGACTTCAATATGTTAAAATAAAAGTTACAAAAAGTTACATATTTTAAAAATAATCCAAACAAGTCTTTAGAAAAAAGAAAATTTCATTAAAAAATTTATACAAATGGATTCAAAATTATATAAATTTTTCATTATTCTTATTAAAACCAACCTATTGCTGCATATTTTAACATAAATACTCGATTTTAACAATAATAATTTCTCAAGAATTTTCTTAAAATACTATAAAACACATTATGAGAACACAATTACTAATGAAATGTGACTTTGCTGACAAATACAAAACTATCAACACGATTTATATGATGTCATAACAATTAAAGTCAGTTTTGTGTTGTGTTTATTTTTTAGTACCGGTAAAAATTTATTAGAATTTTAAATTAAACGATTTTTATTATTAATTCTAACTAAATATTTATGGATGCTGTGATGATGACGGCTAAAAGCAAAACAACAAATCTGGAGAGAAAAAATAAATCGTGACAAGTATTTATCTATGTATAAAACATGGAATATGGAAAAAAATTTAAACTTAAAAATCTTCACATGTTTAAATACAAAAAAAGTTCAAGGGTGAAAAAAATTGTTTAAATACAGTAAAGTTTTTGTATAAAGAAAAATTACACACAAAATGGCTGAACACAATTGCAACTGCTGACGAATAATTTTTTTTTTTTTTTTGCTACCATGTAAACGTATACATACTTGCATTTTTAATTAAAACCAACAAGTGTAAAACAATTTTAAAATACTCGTTGTACTCATACGATTATAAAAAACAATGTAAAGGGTTTAAGAAGAACAAAAAATTAAATAAATACAATGACGGCGTATACTAACATTTAAGAATTATATAAAATGTGTACAACTTTTACGAAACAAACTAATAATATGTATAGATGTACATGTATTCTATAGATACGACAAGGTATATTCATACCTATAAATACTTACATACTACAATTGCAAATAATTACCGAGACTGACTGCAACATTGCAGTTTGAACACTTAATTTCTATAATATGTATTGATTTCTTTGAAATACAAGAAACATTACGAATGAAATACATCAGAAGCAGCAGCAAAATTTATAAGATTTTGTCAGTTTGGTAGAGACGAATTAAAAGAGCCCCTGCTCTCTGAGCTATTGAATGCTGAGGATTTTTTTTTAGAAATATCTTTATAAACTTAGGAGAAATTTGGGAATTAACCTTACGTTACCACCTTGACGTATTAACTAGGTAATGGTTTTTAATGGTCATTACTTACCTAACAATATACTTTTCAATGTCTATTACATATCGCCTGGACTTACATAGAAGTAGTCTAATAAGGTCTTACTAATAATGTGTTATGAATGCCAATGAATATATAGAAACTGTATGCGTTTTTTCAATGCGATTTACAATGACTACTTTTTCTAATTACTTGTAACCGTTTGTGGTAAGTACTTGCCACCAATGACAATACCGTCTTAAAATAATGACTTAAAATGCTATTGTGTAAGTAAATTTTAGCATTTTAACTCCTTACATGGTAATGAAAGTTTTTACTGGGTAATAATCTAATCCCTTTTCTATCAAACGCAATCAAAATTGACGATATAACTTTATTTTTACTCAAGTTATTTAAAATTTTAATTTCTTTGTACACTCTAGCGTATGATTGATATTAATTATGGTTAAATTTATATATTGAAGCATAACATGCAAAGTATTTAAGAAATCAACAAAATCTAATTTGCCTGTGGTAGGGTTAGTGGTTAGTGCTCTAGTCTGTCATACCGGAGGTGGTGAGTTCGATTACCTAAGGAGCATATAGCAGGCCCGATGAAGATCTAGGTGTATTTCTTCGGATTTGATGTAACATACATACTCCTTTTAAACAAAATTTTATCGTGGTTAGAGTGATGGTGTGTATTCTGATTGGACACACAGGATTCAGACTTTTTTCCCTTGAGATTCATACGTACATAAAAATTCTGAAAAAAATCAGAAGAGGAAACTTTTCGAAGCATGTGCGTTAAAATTATTCAAGATTTAGGTGACAGAGATGCCGGGAGTCTTTAGAAAATTGATTTCAACACAGAGACAGAAAGATAGACAGAAAGACAGACAGACAGACGGACGGACGGACAGACAGACAAACAGATAGATAGACTGACAGAAAGACGGACACTGCTTAATCGACTCTTAAGGATTCAGAATATACATAAATTCTTTATAGGGTCCGAAAATTATATTGTGGACCCATCTCATGAAAGCAAAGATTATGAAAATAAATTTTTGGAACCCGTTAAAGTGAAAAGACTTTTTCGTATAAATTGTCCCCCTATATTTAGATTAGACGGATCAATCGCTCAAAAGGTTATTTTATGTTACTTCCGTTCCGCTCTAGCATTAGTTTAGGTGGGTCACTCATTAATTTTTATTCAATGAAAAGTGTATCTGACTCCGGAAGACATTGTGAGGTCTTTTAATCCTTGTAAGCACCATGGAATGTACTATTGACTTATCTATGTCAACTAGTATTCTACGAATTAATTATTCTATTGACCAGAAAATCTTCTATCAAGATTGATTAAATCCATTTTAACTTCACAAAGTTTTTCTCAGGGGTAACCTAGATCCTTACTTTTTTAAATAACAAAATCCAAATCAAAACGAATTCCCTCTCTAAAAAGAACTAAAGAAAATATTCAATAGCGAACAAAAAAATTATAGTGACAATTGACGTGATTCGTAGTTTTGTTGGGTGATGATGATACTATAGAGTTTCCTAAATGCAAAAAAAAAAACACATTTAAACATTCGCATCCCTTATATTATAGATTGTATTTCTTTTTGAAATGTTTGTCGCCATTCGGTTTATTTTTTTTTTTTTTTTTTGTATCTAAATTATTTTTGAGGTAAATTCTTTTGCAGGTGTTTTTTTTTTTTTCTTCTTTATTTTCGAATATAGTTATGCGATTTTTCTAGTACTTTTTGAAAACCTACAAATAGAAATGATGCACACAAGCCTGAGAGTAAGTGCCAAAAATTTGTTTTAAACAAGGAGAATTAAACAAAAAAAACTAAATAGATAAATTAACAAACATTTAAATTTTATATTTAAAATAAACGTAAATTATTTAATAATAAATGATATATTGCTTTTTAACCACCATGATAGCTTTTAGATAGATTATCTAACAAACGAAATCAAAATCGTGAAGCTGACACTATTTGAAGTGAAGTTACTAGAATATTAAATGATGTGTTTACTGTAGCGTATGATTAATATTAATTATGACTAAATTTACATGTCTAAGTATAGAAGAATGTTAACTGGCAAGTGTCAGATAAGAAAACCCACAATATAAAAGAAAGAATTTTGAACTTAGCAACGCAAAGGTAAAATATTTTTTTACCTTCTATTCTGAGAATTATTAGGACTTTCTCTTAAAAATCTAACGGTATAAATATAAACTAAACACTCTTAACTATTATCTATAAAATGCCATGAAAATCGTGCAGTTAACTTTATTTTTACTAAGGTTTTTAAACGTTTTAGTTTGTATGTACACGAGAGCGTATGATTAATATTAATTATGAATTAATTTAAATTTTTAAGCAAAACTTGGTTAATTTTGAAGTTTTTGAATGGAAACCGTAAGGAGTTAGATCAAATAACTAAGGCAAAAATAAATGAAGCTACAAGTGATATTGATAGTATCGTTTTTGCATCGAAAATGTTAAATTTTGTGCCAAAGAAGCGTCATATATGGGAAGTTTCGTTTTACTTCTTTAATTTTCTAAAAAAGTGATACTTAAGCACACCGAATGCTCACTTAGGCTTATGGTGATTGTGTTTTATCGTTGCAAGACATGGTTTGTAAGGTCCAGAAGTGTTGATTTTAATATGGAGCTTTAGAAGCAGAAATTTATGGAGCTTTAGAAGCAGAAATTTGAAAATGTTTTTGCACCGAATAATTACTTGCGATAAAAATATAATACTTTACGAAAACCCAAAGCGTAAGTGATCATTATGAAGTCAAGCTAACCAGCTGAATCAATACCAAAGCCAAGTATCCATGACGGCCATGATCTGAACTTGGTGGGAGCAAAAGTGTCTTATCTATTATGAGCTGCTTAGATCTGACTAGACCATCAAAGTGCAGAAAGGACGTCGAATGCATTTGATTCATTTGAAACTAATATTGAAAAATTTTTTCACTATAAATCCGATTTTTCACTTTTCAACTTCATTAAAAATCATTATTTGTATCAAAGATTTGTTCTTTTAGCCAAAATTCGGTATTAGGTTTATTCAGCTGAATTGTATTAAATATTCGTTGCATTTCTCGCTTACTTCATTTAAAACTAAATAAACCAACAACAATGTATTCTAACTCTTCATTTAGACCACCAGGTTAAGTTAAGTACATTAATATTCCATACGAATTCCACAAAACATTAACTTGCTAGTTAATAGTGATCACTCAATGTGACCAATCAATAACATTTGTATTTCTTTTTTAAAACTACATGCCACACAGGGCGATCTTAAGTGAAAAACAAACAAACAAAAAATCAGTTTTGATGTGGGAATTTGTCCAAATCTTCAGTAGAGAAAGAATGTGTGCAACTAGAAAATGCGCCTCACCGCCTATAGAAGACATTTAAGAAATGCTTTTCTTATGCTTATAACCAGTCATGGGGGTTTATGATTACATAAAGTAATGGTCATTACTTGGTCAATTACTTGTAATGTTTAATTGAGATATAACTAATTACAATTATTTGTAATTGAATTTTTCCAAATTACTTGTATTTACAATTACTTGTAATTACAATTGCTTGTAACTACAATTGCTTGTAATTACAATTACTTGTAATAACAATTACTTGTAATTACAATTATTTGCAATTACATGGTCAATTACAATTACTTGCAATTACATGTTCAATTACAATTACTTGCAATTACATGGTCAATTACATTTACTTGTAATGTGTAATTGAGTAATAACTAATTACAATTATTGGCAATTGAAGTACACATGTAAATGTAATTGAAGTTTTGCCAATAACAGTTAATTGTTATTAAAGTTTACCACAATCAATTACTTGTAATTGTAATTCAGGTGTTATTAATTACAAATTACATGTAATTATAAAGGATTCATTTTAAAATGTTCAATTACTAGTAATTTTAATAGGAAATTGTTCAATTACCATTACAAGTAATTGTAATTGGCTAAACTTCAATTAGTAAGTAATTGTAATTGGCAAAACTTAAATTATAATTGCAAGTAATTGTAATTGGCAAATCTTTAATTACAACTACTTGAAATGTAATTGTAATTGAAAATAAAAACATTACCTCCCAAGCCAGTTTGTAACAGATCTTCTATACGATTGAACTACACGACGTAATTGGCAAAGCGTTAATTACAACTACTTGAAATGTAATTGTAATTGAAAATGAAAACATTACCTCCCAAGCCAGCTTGTAACAGAGCTTCTATTAGATTGAACTACACAACCTTATAACCTTGTAATAAAACCATTGATTTTCTGTTAATAACTCTTATCTCGCTTTCTAGGAAGATATTTTTTCCCGAAATTCAAAAGAAAATTATTAGATATGTATACATCCTAACGGATTCCTTATTAAAGGATTACTATAATGAAGAAGTAAGCAAATATTTGATGTCTTTATGCAAATTCTACTTCCTTTTCGCTTCTTTAGAAGTTCTTTATAGCTTGAAAGCAAATGACAGTCCCCTTTATCCACAAACAATATTTACATACTATTTATATTAGCAAGATTAGTGTCGTAATTGTAACACGTCTTGTCAGCCAGTCAGTTACACTTTATAAACCCCCACACATTTCTCGAAATTGAAATAGAAAACATTGTCTCTAATTACAATTTATAGGTGATGTGTAACCAAAAGCACTAGAATAATGATATGTACATCAGATGATGAATTAATATTCCAGCCCGGTAACTAAAACCAAATGAAATAAATCATTTTTCCATTCATTGATTTAACAAATTTGTAAAAACGCAAAAAAAATCAACAACGACGACACATGCGAAAGTACGTTTTCTGATGCTTAAAGAAAAACTAATAATGAAAATGTAACAAAATAACATGAAGGAAGAGGAGGTGCAGGAGGTTGGTTAAAATCGGATACAGATACGTGTAAATAACAACTAAATCTTATTATTTTATATTAGAGAATGAATAAACGTAATAGCTGGCTGTAGTTGTTGTAGTATGAAGAACAAAAAAAACTAAATCAAAGCAACGCAAATGTTTAATGCAGCGTATCACATCACATTTAAAAGAAAAAAAATATTTATATTTATAAAAAATAAATAAATAAATAAAATGTATAATAAATTTGCATATCTGCTGTACACGAGGTGTACGTTTTTTTCTGTTCAATACTCATATGTATAAATGTATCTAGTATCTGTATGTACCTGCACGTATCTACTTATAGATACATATTTAGTGAAATAAATATTAAAAAAAAAATAAACCTAAAAGCTACTTATGTATGTTTGATTTCAGTTTGTACCTACAAATAACAAACGTTTCTACATCATATTTTTTTATAAGTTGTGTTGTTTTATAAGATTATTTTTTTTTTTATTCATACACTTGTAAATTATATTCTCAGTTAAGTTGTGGTTGGTTTGTAATAATTTTTTTTTTTAATTTAAGATTTTCAGCATTTTGTTGTTGTTGTTGTTGTTGCTATATTATTACCGAGCATCCATTCATTCGCACAACCCACACCTTAGTTTTTATTTTATACTAGCTATACCCAGTGTGCTTTGCTACCCTTAAAGCAATATGTATAAATAAAAATCCCACTTAACGATTTTGAAAATTCTAACTACAATAGTTTTCCAGATTTATAATATGTTACACATGAGAGATGTCAAGCAAATTATTGCAAGTTCGTCAGTTTCTATCTATCGCCAATTTCTATCTATCTATAAAAAATTTGAATAATATAAGAGCTTCCAAGATGCACGAAATTTTGTATTTAATTCATATATGTTGTGCCAAGCCACCCATTGAAAGTCCGCCCGTTATGCTCTAAATGTTCACATGAATTTCAAAGTTCTTCATGTAAAATTTGAAGATTCTAGCTCTAATAGTTTCTCAGATATACGAATTTTTCTATTTGAGCTTGAAGCCCCCACATGAAAGTCCAAAGTGTTCAGATGAATACTAAACTAATTTGTGCAAAATTTTATAAATCAAGTTCTACTAGTTTCCCAGATAAACGAAATTTTATATTTAATGCATATGGGAGGTGCCAAGTTCCCCATTGAAAGTCCGCCCGTTATGCTCTAAATGTTCACATGAATTTCAAAGTTCTTCATGTAAAATTTGAAGATTCTAGCTCTAATAGTTTCTCAGATATACGAATTTTTCTATTTGATTCATATGGGAGCTTCAAGACCCCCCAGATGGAAGTCCGCTTTTTTCCCTTCAAAATGTTCAGATGAATATTTAAGTTCTTTGTGCAAAATTTGAAGAATTTAGTTCCATTAGTTTTCCAGATAAACGAATTTTTGTCTTTAATTAATATGGGAGGAGCCGCTTTCCTCATGGGTAGTCCGCCAATTTATTACCCAAAATGTTTAGATGGATGTTAAAGTTATTCGTGTAAAATTTGAAGATTCTAACTGTAATAGTTTCCAAGATAAACGTATTTTTGTATTTAATTTATATGGGAGTTGCCACGCCCCCTAATGCTAGTCCGCCTACTTTTAATCCTAAATAATTATATGTACACTAAAGTTGCTCCGACAAAATTTGAGGACTCTAACTGTTATATTATCTAATATATACGGATTTAATATTTTCTTAATATGGGCGTGGCTCCTCGCCCACTTAGAATTTCAAAATAAAAAGTAGCCTATTACCTATTCCAGACATACAGGAATACGCTGTGAAAATTTTAATAAAACCGGTTCAGCCGTTTAGTAGTCTATAACGTTCAAACATACAAACAAACACACATTCATTTTTATATAAATATATATATATTTTTTTTATCAAATACCAACCACCAACAACCAAACAGCGTGTTTTATTTCGTTGCACATTTCAATTATTCTTGTACTCGACTTGTAGCATAATACAAATTTCTGTTGTATGCAGTTTAGTTGTAGATCATTTTGTTTGTGGCTTTGATTGCTGCTGTAGTCGTTATAATTTACATCTTACAAAGTCATTATCACTTTGAAACCTTCGAAAATGTTTAAGAGAAGGAAGCGTAACAACAAAGCAACGGCAACGACAACGACAACATCTACATATAATCGTCAAACTAAATTCCCACGGTTTAGAGGTGTTTGGCAAAAGAATTGCAAAAGAAATATTTACATTATATGCAATGGGTACGTGTATAAATCTTTGTTGTTTACATATAAATAGAAATTAAATTGAAAATTTTCTTTTTTTGTTATAAATTCTTTGGGGATTTGTTGTGTGTTTTGTATTGGAAAACCTTTAACGCACCTTTTTTTTTTTTGTTTAAGGGGGACATGCCCCATATAGTAATAGGAAGTGTTTTGGCTAATTGAATATTTATTTGAGGTTAAAAAGTTTAATAGTTTAAACTTTCAAGTGTTGGTATTTTCAGATGAAAAAATTTCAAATGATTTTACAGTGGTATTGGTTGCACAAACTAGTTTTGGTATTTCTAACAAATTATTTAAAAAGATTTTGTTTGTGAAAAAACTTTGTTTTGTATTTCTTATCCTGTTCCAGATAGCCTTTTTGTGAAAAAGTATATTTGGAAAAAGCTTTTTAAAGGAAAAACTTTTAAAATTTTTTTTATAAATGTTTTTGAAAGAGCTTTATTTCGCAAAAAGTTGTTATTGTTTTACTGCAAGCTTTCTTGTTAAATGAATTAATAACGCTTTTTTGTTACAAAAGCTTTCCTGTTGAAAAGCTTTTTTGAGTAAATGGATTTGTGGAAAAGCTTTTCTGTTACAATATTTTTTATAAGAAGAGTTTGCGAAAAAATATTTTTGATTAAAAGCTTTTTTGAGCAAATCTTTATAAAAAGCTTTTTTGAAAAGGTTATGTAAAAGATTTTTCACAAGAAATAAAACTTTATTTTATAAAAACCTTTCTGTATGATGTAAAGAAATCTTTTTATGTTAGTATCCTTTGTGCCAAGAGTGAAAGAGATTTTTTTTTTTTGAAAAAGCTTTCTAGAGAAAAAGTTTTTAAAAGGTTTTCTTGGAAAAGTTTTAACAAAATAAAGCTTTATTTCCTAAAAAGTTGCAAGCTATCTTGTTAAATGCATTAATAAGAAAAAGCTTTCCTGTTTCAAAGCTTTTTCAAAGAAAGCATTTTGTGAAAAGGTATTTTTGGCTAAAAGCATTTGGGAAAAAATCTTTGTAAAAAGGTTTCTTGAAAATGTTATCTAAAAGATTTTTGACAAAAAATCAAATAAAAAGCTTTTTGTTACAAGTTTTTTGTATGAAACAGATTTCTTGTTAAAAAATAAAGCTTTATTTTGTCTTGTAAGTAGCACTTTTGTAGGAATGTATTCTTATTACAAACTATTTTTAAAAAGCTTTATTGTTTAAAGCTTTTACGTTGAAAAGTATTCCTGATACAGATTTTTTTTTTGTGAAAATACTTAAGTTTAAGTTTTTTTTGTGAAAAAGCCTTTCTGTTTTAAGCTTTCTTGTGAAAAAACTTTTCTCCTTCAAGCTTTTTTAGAAAGGGATTTGTTAGATTTTCATCACAAAAAGTTAGTTTTATTTTGATAAAGATTTCTTGCTGCAAGCATTATTTTTAAAAAGCTTTATTATTACAAACTCTTTTGTAAAAAGCTTTTCTAAAACAAATTTTGTTACAATGCTTTTTGTAAGAAGCTTTATCGGTAAAAAAAATAACCTTATTTGGGATGAAAATTTTTGTTTCCATCGTAAAAGCTTTTCATTCTGAAATTGCTTTTCTTTGTTCAAAAGTTTTCCTTATAAAAACATATCGTGATAAAAAGAGCATTTCTAATGATGAAAATAGTTTTTCCTATTGTAAAAGCTTTTCCTTCTGAAAGTTTTTTTCGGGAAAGCTTTCAAAAAAGTATCTTCTTTTTTGGTGAAAAAGCTTTTCCTGTAGCAAAACATTTGTTTTCATTTTAATTACTTTTTATGCTAAAAAAGTTTTTTCTTTAAAAACAAAAAAGCTTTTCTTGTTGTAAGTAAACTTTCCCTTACGGAAAGAGATGTTCTAGTGAAACAGTTTTTTAAAAGTGAAAGATTATTTTTGCAAAGAAGATAAAAAGGATATAGAATTAAGCTTTTTGTTAGAAACGTCCTCTTTTTAGCAAAAAAGTTTGACAAAAAATGTTTTCTATAGAAAAGCTTTTTTTCTAAAAAAAAAAAAAAACATTTCTATAAATATTGCTGCAAAAACCACTGTTAACTTAATAATCCCGTATTTGTGCTAAGTTGTTGCCGTAAATCCACCATCATTGTTTTAGTCCTACTTCTACGCACAAAATAACGAGCAGAATACTTTCAAATTGTTTTGCGATATTTTTTGACCTTGTTGATAACAAATCATTTACAGAAAAAAATTCATTGCATTTGATTAATATTTGTTGTTTTTGTTTTTCAAATATTAAACACAAAAAATTGTATTTAACTCATTCACACTAGAATTTTATTGCGTTATCAATTGTATTATTATTTATTTTTTTTTTTTTTTGCTTCACTCACACATGATAATTTCAAGTTCATTATCAGCTCAGTTTTTTTTTCTGACTTATTAAAGGTATGATAACGAAAAAGTCATCAAATAGTATTAAAAAAAAAAATGAGTTTCTGTTATCAGTGTGTAGAACAAAAACGCATGTGCATTTTAACAGCCGGTTTATTAAAAGTTATACAAATGTATTTATATATAGATGATGATATTTAAAATTCAAGTTTCTAAGAGAAAAAACTTTTAAAACCTTTAAACTTATAGTTTCTAATTTGCAAGTATTTCACACACCTTTTTTTCTGATAATTTTGTGATTTAAAAAGTAACGCCTCTCGTTTTTTTTTTAGACTAAATTTTAAAAAGCAAAATTTCTCACACCCAAACTGTAGATATAAATTTTAATTTTTGCTACAACTCTAATGGCACAACTAGCTGTACTCCTTGTAATTTTTACCTTTCCAATAATAATTTTCTCTAGCTTACACTTGAACACAACCAATGTCCCATTAAATTGTAATTGTCACACTTTTTTCTTCAAAATCTAAGTCGTCATATATATAGAGTTCTTTTTTCCTTCTTCTTCCATACACACTTTATAATTGTAGAAGTTTTTTTCTTTTTCTGAAAGATGTACATTTATCTCCTATTGGCGGCTTGTGTTTAAAGTAACATCAAAGGTTTTTTTTTATGGAAAAGAAAGAAAGATGGTTGTTCCCCATAGGATGCAAACAAACAACACACCAAACTATTTATTTATAATGTAATATGTAAAACAAATTGGATTGTAACGAGTCATTCAGTCTCTTATGGGTTTTATTCTATGATTTGCATACTTATAGTCAAATAGCGTAAAATAGTCTAATAGCAGAGATGATTGTTCATAGTCTCAACGACCCATAGAGAACACTACCCAAACACTTGAAGAAATTAAATGTTTTATTAAGAGATTATTTAAATTGTATTTAATTTTATAATTCTAAATATTATAGGACTCTCTCAAAAAATCTCTTTCTACATGACCTCAATGCAGATAACATGTTAATGCTTTACAGCTTAAGGTTTCAACGTCAATTTATAGCTTTTAAGTTTAACTGATCGAGTTGCGTCTCAACGAAATGATCATCGGCAAAATCATGTATTTTCTCTAGTATTGGAACGAGAGAGAGATAGGAATAAAAATATGCTGAGAGAAATAGAAATTTAAACAAATACACTCACAAACATGTAATGAAAAGGATCATATTGCGTACAAATTAAGTCGAGGATAGTTTTGCTTAATATGAGATCCAACCACACATCCAATAGAAAAAATACGCATTGCCGTTGTCCGTTAGTTAAAAGCTCTCAGAAAAAGTGATTAGTGACGTAGATACTGGATGAGCTATTGCAACGACTCACCACCGTCCCATTGTGCTTCTTACACGCAGGTGGCAATTTACGTATATGGAATTTTCGGTCCGGTATACGTGCACTTTGCTCGAACTATCTAATCTCTGACCATTGCTGCTCCGTTGCTTAACATCCGAAATGCAACAACATCACTTCCGTTTACAACCACGCAGATGGGACCGGTAAACCGAAGTACGAATCCATCAAATAAGACGAGACTTTGTTCTTACTCACAGTGACACACTGTGGTAATTCCGGTATGAACAGAGTTTACTCTGAACATACCTGGACAAGGAAGGAAAATTCAATGGTATCACTTGTACAAGATACCTTTCATCCATCACCATTCAACATTCTCATTCATCCGACACACTTACTCTAGGTGTAGGGGTTGGCAAGGCACGGGCGTATCTGTTGCCATTTGACAACAGCACCGAACTTAACCGCAACTTACACTTCTCGCCAATTTGGGTTTAAACCACAGCCACTACGTGGATCCCGAAGCAACCTCAACCAACTCACCAGCCAGGACAAGACCTGCAGGCATCTGGCCACCCGTAGTACCAGATTATGTGGTTCTCTGGTTAAACCCCATGACAAATCATACCAAGGACTAGCCGAGGAGTAAAGTGCCATCACCAGTTTATAATCCCGGCAGACTAGAGGTACTAGTAGCACCTTTTTACCCCGAGATTACAATACACCAAGAAAACATGCCCCAGGGGGTTGTGACATAGACAATCAAGCTGTTTTTATCGTTGATGACGTAAATGCACAGGGGAGCTTCATGGAAGAACAGAAGCGAATTTCTTTCGTTTATTAATAGCCGATTGCTTTCATCCCTCTGTGGGTAAAAGAGAGAGGCGATCTAGAAAATAAACATCAAAACCAGTTGAGAAGTTTTATTAAATATGGAGATCTCATGTACAAACTGAATTGTAGAAAGGTCTATGTATGTAGGTGTCAGCGATAGACGGAGAGTAAACAAATTAGATCTCTGGCTGTTTTGATCTGGCTCATTTGTCATTCTCAAGCTCAAGATAAGTAATCGGCAGATAGAAAAACAACAGTTCTCTAAATGTTCTCACATACCAGTGCAGGAAGAATCTTTGCCGGACAAGATTGATTGTTCGAAATTTGTTACGATCTTGCAATAATGAATTAAAAGTTTGGACAAATATGATTATGAAACAAGTCAATCTCTGCTCAAGATCATTAATTGGCAGAGAGTAAAACAGAAGTTATCTTAATGTTCTCACATACCAGTGAAGTTAAGAGTGCTGGAAGGTCAAGATTGATTGTTCGAAACTTGTTACGATCTTGCAATAACGAATTACAAGTTTGGACCAATATGATTATGAAACCAGTTTTAAATTGAACTTATAATAATCTGAAGATTGATGCTCAATATTGTAGAGAACATTTCGGACAATTTTTAAATCTGATGCATGGCGAAAATATAACATTTTCGAATAAAAAACATCTTATAATGCCTTTCGCCCATTGGTAGGTATTATTTAGTTAAATATCTCAGTTTTATGCTCACTAGTCCTTTTATCAGAGAGCTTTTCTACGGATACCTGTTGCAGATCAACGATGACCAAACAGTGTACTAAGGGAAAGACAGACGGACAAGTACTCCACGAATACTTAACAATAAACCACAACAAAAACTTCCAGTTGCATGACAACTTGTACACCAATACATTTTATTCTAATTTACTCTCTTTCTGACTACCACTGCTCTAGATCAATCACGACGATAGTGATTGCGAAATATGTATTATATGAAGAAGAACAGCAGGAGTGAGGTTATAATAGGCACTTTAGAATAAACAAAAACTAAGTTCAGTATTCAGACTTGCCTACGGATTATGAAATCGAGAAAAACTAATAAATTCTTAAGTTTGAAATTATATTTAACAAAAATTATTAAAAATTAAAAAACACAAAATTTAGAATATACGAAAGAAGAAAAAGAATCTACAATCTAGTAGATTGTACCTTTTCCGTAATAATCATATGACATAAAATTAATTTTCAAAAAATTATATTTTTTTTTACTTTTCTCAAACATGTGTTTTTATTATAAAAATTAATTTTACAATTACAGTTTTCTTGGCAGTGTCTGCCATAAAGTCTACAAAGTTTTTATGAGCAAGCAAATATAAATCTAATATATAAACTCATTAAATAAAATAAAAATTGTATTTATAACAATATAATTCTAAATAATTTTATTAAAAAACACTTACCCAAGTTTGCCTAAGCAAATCTGGCAACTCCTTATAAATACACTGAGAAAATAATACGTCAAGTAAAGATGAGTTGAGTTTTGTTATAAAACAAAGGAAGTGGCAAAATATTTTTTGTGAAAAAAAAATTCACTTTTCTTTTGCAATAATTTTAAAAGGCACTTTTAATTATATTGAAAAAATTTTAATTAAAATTTAATTAAAATATTATTGCTTAAACTTTTGCTTTTCTTAACTTTAAAGCAATTAACAACTTTTCAATTTATTTTTTTTTAATAAGAAAAAAATCAATTTTGTTCGAAAAAAAAAATTGACGTCAATTTTAATAAAGTGACTGAATGATGGAAATACTTTCACTTAGGATGTGTTTTCTTTAATTATTTGAAATTTTTTTGACACTTTTTTCTAAGAGTGTATGCAGGCAATAATTTTCGAGAACACGCGCAAACATAACAAACGTGGCGTAATCATCATGTTTTTTTTTTCGCACAGCAAACAAAGAGATAATAAAAAGGGATTTCTTTTCTTTAGAATTTTTTCTAAATATCACTTTTTCTTAAACATAAATTCAAAAAAAAAAAAATTTAAATTCTTTTTAAATATTTTTTATAAAAACTCCTAAAATTATTAATTAATTTTTTTAACAATTTTTTTTTTGCTATATTATTTATTTATGTTGAAGTATTTAGCAGAGTTCACTAGTTATTCACAGCCCGCGCCAGCACCTTTACGACAACAAACGTTTCAAAATGGAGACTGACTTAACGGTTGCATAGAAAACTAATAACTAAGGCCCCATACATTCTAAAGTAAGAGTAGGCGAATGCGACTGCAAAATAGAAATAAAAATATATAAAAACAACTAATACAGCAAAGAAAAAACAACAACAACGATCACACACAGATCATATATTTCATTTAGTTTAGTACTAGTGTAGTAGGAACCTCAAACATTTGCGCAAAAAAAACAACAAATGCAAAAAAACACCAACAAATTAAATGAAATAGAAAAATAAAACAGGAACCAAAATAATAAAGAGAATTATCTAAAATTGCAAAGAAACAACAAAAACGCAACTGTATAAAAAGCAAAAAAAAAAACTACAGCTGATTAATGTTTAAATGTTGTTGCTATTTTGCCATTTATTCAAAAAAAAAAACACAAACCTTTTCACTTTTTATTAATTTTGCTTTTATTTGATTCTTTTCTTGTTTCATTTTAGCGCTTTTTTTTGCAGCAAACACTGCACTCAGGTTGTTTTCTCTCTAATTTTGTTCGTTTGCTCTCTCGACAGTAACTCATTATCGGTTGTCTCTTTATCCGATTTCAATTGAGAAAAAAAAAACATCATTGATTATGATGTTGGTAATGCCAAGTTGGCTTTTAAATGAAAATCTACCGAAAGCTCTAAAATTCGATAAAGCACATAATATAATCGAGCTTTCGTATTGATATTGATTCCTTTAAGAGAAATCTATACAAATATAACTGAATAACTTGTTCGATATCGAAAGAGAAATAATCTTTAGTTTTCTCGGCAGGAATGTGCCAATTCAAAACCAGATTGATTAACATTGATTGGAAGTTACAACTCTGCGATTGTGATTCTATGTTTCCGATGTGCCGAAAGCTCTAAAATACGATAAGAATATTATTGAGCTTTCGTATCGATATAAATTTTCTATAGAGAAATTAATGCAAAATTCACTGAATGTCTTCATCGATATCGAAAGAAAAATAATCTTTAGTTTTCTCGACACGAATGTGCCAATTCAGGTTCCAGATTGATTAAAATTGATCGGAAGTTACAACTCTGCGATTGTGATTCTGAGTGTACAACGAGAAATTCATAATCAGTCCTGGTTAGGTCTATAATCATTTCGATACCAACCCTAATCAGATGCAGTTTAGGTCCATACACATACTTATCTATTACCATAAAGACACTCAAATCCTGATACCCCTAAACATCCGTAATCATAATCGCGATAGTTTAATACATCGATCAAACTACTTGCAGTCCCATGTGAATAGTAAATATTAATCCAGGATCTTTCTCGATTTAGAATAAATAGTAATATATTAATCACACAATTGATATACTTTGAGTCATGTCATTTGCGAAATCATACGAGAAGATACAATCCAAGAACAAAGACGAACTTTTTAAACATTTTCGAATTCTGCTATGATTTCACTTTATTACGAGGTAGATCATGAAGGACTTTTCGAACTTGAAACCACAGTCTTAATCTCTGTATTCTTAAACATGAAGAAGTAGATCCTATTGCCTCTATTGCCCTTTTGCTAGGCGGATGCCACTAAATTAACAGCCATTACCGAATATCTTTTAGCGGTAAGCTCTGCAAGGTACTTGTTATAAAAGGTCATCCCACCAGAGCATGTTAGCTTGATGAACTTCCCCATCTTGATGTGATTGCAATCCGGGGGACAACTGGTGACAATTGATGTTGTCTGGTGACAACTGGTGTTGTCGAATGTATTCTAGGCTTTTTCTTGGAATATTTGACCTCGGGTCGAACCAGAGAACCTATCTTATCTGTTATCAAGGGAACCGGTAGACCGCAGAGCAGAGTTTCGGACGTTGTCTTGTCCTAGTTATAGGAAAGCGGAGTGTACGTGGTGGTAGAACGCATAGGAGAGTTTCGGACTTTGTCTTGTCCTGGTTATTGGAAATCGCCCTTCGGAGTGCACGTGTTGGTAGACCTTAGAGCAAAGTTTCGAACTTTGCCTTATCCTGGTTATTAGAGAGGGGTCTTCGAAGTGCACGTGATGGCTGTTGGTTAAAAGAATGATGCACGGTGAAATCTATATTTTGTGATAAGTTTGATGCTGTTGTCGAAAAAGTCAACACACACCCTCAGATCTTGAATAAAATGTTGGATTTGAGATGATAATGCAAAGATTGGGTATACGAGGTGTTGATGTACCATCAGGTATTTGTATCTGATGGATTGGAGAGATTCTGACTTGTATCAGAGGTTAGTCGGATAGAGTGATGGTTGGAGTGACGAAAGAGATGTGTTGAACTGAGGTTTGGCAAAACGGTATGAGCTGATGCAAGATCGTCACTGCCCTGTCTTTAATTTATCAGTAATTTTCCTTCATGGTTAAGTGTGTTGCAATTAACTCTAAAACATGCTCAACTTATCACCGTGGGTCTTTGTGGCCACTGAAATAAGACTTGTCAATTAAAATGATCCGTGTTTCATACTACCTATTATGTGCCCTAGGTGCTGTTGCCGAATCAACAAAGCCATCTCAGTAGTGTGGTTGGGCGACATATAAAGTTTTCCTTTGTCGGGGTTAGATTGAACTTGCTCATGACATCTATCCTTCCCCAACCGGACTACTATGGTAAGTGATTAGATAGCTCGAGCTGTCGAGGAAAGTGCACGTATACTGGACCAAAAATTCAATATACGTAAATTGCCACCGTCGTGTAATATACGCAATGGGGTGGTGGTAAGCCGTTGCAAAGCTCACACAGTGGTTAAAAAAGACCACCCTGAAATAAGGCCATCAAGGCTGGTGTTCACGAAAAGCACTTCGACATTAAGATATCCTTCTGAGTGATTTTGGGGCTCTACGTTCAGAATGGGTCGGTGTCAAATGAATAAGATATATCTGTGAGGTTAAGCAACGGACAGCAATGGTCAGAGATTAGATTGCACAGTTACTAGAGCAGTTGCACATGGAGTCCAAAGGCGCCGCCTCCGACAATATTTTAACACTTAGCCGTCGCCGAAAAAAGTGATCGGCTTGCATTTCTGACATGGACTGCTATAAAAATTGCTATCAGCGTGTTTTCTACAAAGCACAAAAAAGGGCGATGATGAGTCATTTCAAGTTCACCATGTGGTAGAGAAAACAGGAAGTAAACTTAAGCAAGTTATCCTGACGAATAGAACTCTAGTCGAAATTAGAGCCAAAGGAACGTTATTTTGTAAACATTGT
Source organism: Lucilia sericata (assembly GCF_015586225.1). NCBI lineage: Eukaryota > Metazoa > Arthropoda > Insecta > Diptera > Calliphoridae > Lucilia > Lucilia sericata. The sequence goes on along the minus strand of NW_023994685.1, from coordinate 8,094 downwards.
ACAATAATTCCTTTCAAATATCGTAGAAAAAAACTCATTTTCACGTAATCATCAAAGTGCTTAAAATATCAATTCATTTCGAAAAAGGAAATCGATTTCCTATGAATGTTTTTTTTTTTGGCGTTTTTCTGACTGTGGGCATTACTTACCAATTGCACTCTATATCTTTCTCTCTGTACAAAATAATATGAAAATTTCCCATGCTCGACAAATATCAACTGAAAAAACTCTCTCTCGCTCTCGACAAAAAGCTTATTTCGTCTATTGCTGCACTGCGTTTATAATTGTTTTTGTTTTGCATTCGTGTATGGGGTGGTGGTAACAAAAAAAAAAAAAACGAGATCGAACGCATATTGCTCGTTATGATTTTGTTGTTTTTAGTGTGTGCATTTTTCTTGCTGTCGTTGTTGCACTCTTAAAGTGATTGCTGCTGTCGTTTTGTATTTGTAAATTTTGCATTCGTGTGTAAAACGGCGACAGAGAACGCGCGTGCCCTTGAAAAATGTGCCCCTAGTCGTTTTTTTTTTGTAATGTACATACACACGAGTACATTTTCTCTAGTATTTAGTTTAGTTTTAGTTCCGCTTTTAGAATATCCCCTCATGCCGCTACACTTTGGTTTCTTGTTTGCCCTCCTTTTAACCCTTTAGTAGTGCATTTGAATGTTTTAAATAGGATTTGTTCGTTTGTTTTAGGTGTATGAGAATGTGTTTCGCTTTTTGGCAAAATTTTTTAAAAGTTTTAAATCTTTTGCATGAAATTAAAAGTAAAAATGTTTTCATTGTTATTTTTAGTTAAATTTTCGCAAAAAAACAATGTTCACAAAAAAAAACAATCTTTTGAAAAATTCCTTAAATGCGAATGGGAAATTGTTGCCAATTGTTTTAGATTTGGGGAATTAGGGGAAAAGGAAGGAAATGAATCGTGGCAAACAAGTGAAATTTTTTTCTATGATAAATTTTTAAAGTAGTTTTTGGGGTTCGTTGATTTGTATGTTATGGTATGTTTTTAGCCTAAATAGGTGGTGATTAGTTTTGTGTGAAAAGATTATGTGTAGGGTTGGTTTGGGTTGCCAAGCGCACAAGGGTGCTTATAAATCTTTCAGTTTTTTGTGGAAAGTTATGATATTTTGAATGCAACAAACCACTTCGCCTGATATTCGAGTTTTGCAAAAAAACATTTTTTAATTTACCTTCGAATTTCATAGGACCAAATAGAACATAGATGGAGAGCACTCACCTAAAATTGGAAAAATTAAAAAAATATATATTAGAAAAAAGGGAAAATTTTTCATAAAAATATTTTATCAAAAATTTTAAGATTTTATAAGAATATTAACTAAAAATTTTCTATAAAAGAAAGTTTTGATCAAAAATTTTTTATTAAAAATTTTAGAAAATTTTTTTTATAAAAAAAGGTTTTGAAAAATTTTTTGTAAAAAAAGTCAAAATTTTTATAAAAATAAAAAATTTAAGACCGAATATTTTTTTTATAAAAATTATCTACAATATAGAATTTTATCGACAATTTGGATAAAAATTTTGATCGATTGATTTGATTTAAAAAAAAAATTATAGGAAAATTTTTATAAAAAGAAAATTTATCGAAAATTTTTTTAAAATAGAAAATTTACGATAATTTTTAGAAAATTTTATTATTAATTTAAATTTATTCAGGCTTGAGTTCGAGTCCCACTTTGGGAAATTTTTTCCAAAAATAACAGAAAAAAACTATTTTATTGGACGCAACAGTAGAAGAGAATGCATTAAAAAAAATAAATATAAAAATTAAAATTTATATCAATATTTCATATAAACAGATCTACATTTTCTATAAAAAAATTTCTAAAAATATAAAATTTTTAGAAATTTTCTAAAGGAATTTTTTAAAATTTTCTAAAATAAATTTCTATAAAATGAAAATTTAACGTATTTCAACATCGTCCACCCTTCTTATTTCTTACTCACTCACTTTTTCCTACCTACCTACTCACAGTGTTTTCAAAACTAATTTTATTTCATTTCAATTAAAATGCATCAAACATTTTATTTCTTAATTAAAAAAATATCAAACAAAAAATAACTAAAAACACAACTAGAAAATGCCAAATCAAATTTTTAATTTCACTTAACGAAAACTTGCGAAATTACGCGAAAAATACTGCCAACAACAATTGCAAAAACAACAACAACAAATATATTGCAATAAATATATTGTAGATACTATAATAAAAACTATATACATATACTACATGTACAACAATACAAACAACAAGAGTTTAGCACAAATTTTTCATTGTCAAGGTCGAACGTTGTTCTGAAATCGGCAGCAACAACAATAATAAAGCTAAAAATATAAAACACAGAGCAGGAAAAAAAAAACAAACAGAAAAACGCAATCACATTCACAGAGATCGCACTAACAAATCAAGAGAGAGAGAGAGAGTATAAAAACACCAAAAAAAAAAAGCTTTTATTTTTGTTGTCGCATAATCAAAAGTTTTCTATTTAATTGACAATAATAATCATGTTTAAAAAGAGTGTAGAAAAAAAAACACACACACAAACATGCATTATTTATTGCAAGTTCATAATCAAAATGCATGCTCTTTCAAAAAAATAAAAACAAAAAAAACGATCATTTATAGAGCAATCGTTAAAACAACGATCAAACAATAACAATTGAACGATTTTTTAACGCGCTAAAACTTACACTTGTGTTTTGTAAATATGAGAAAAAGCGGGTAAAAGTGGGTTAGGCGGGGGGACAGATTGTATTGTTGTTGTTTTTTTCTTGCTACATTTAGAAAGTAAAGAGCGTAAAGTGTAATGCATTTCAAAAAGCACTTGTACTCTTTTGTTTTATTTTTCTTTTTTAAAAAAGCTTTAAATGTTTTTCTCTGCTTAGTTTAAGAAGAAAAAAAATAATAATAAACATACAAAATGTAGAGCAATGCACGGAATATGAGCTCGTAAATCTATCACATTTAAATTGTTTTTAGACAAAATGCAAGCACGCCCTTTACACCGTTTTTAAACACACACACACACACATTGTTTCTAAAAGAATTTTTTTACACAAAACTAGAAAAAAGCTTTAAAATATTAAAATAAATCAAATTCTGAAAAAGTACTGTGGGTTTTAAAGAAATACATTTTATTAGAAATTTTAAATAAAAGAAAATTTTTATGAAAACTTTTTAAAAAAAGAAAATTTTAACAAACATTTTCTATAAAAGAAACTTTTAATGAACATTTCCTTTAAAAAAAATTTAACAAAAATGTTCTGTATATGAAAGTTTGAAAGAAAAAATTCTATAAAAGAAAATTGGAACGAAAATGTTCTGTAAAAGAAAATTCAAACGAAAATTTTCTAAAAAAGAAAATTCGAACGAAAATTTTCTAAAAAAAAAAAAATTTAACGCAAAATTTTCTAAAAAAGAAACTTCGAACGAAAAATTTCTGTAAAAGAAAATTCGAACGAAAATTTTCTATAAAAAGAAGATTTTAGTGAACATTTTCTATGAAAGAGAATTTGAAAATAGAAAAAAAATTAATAAAAATAAAATTTGAATGAAAATTTTCTATAAAAACAAAATTTTACCGAACAAAATTTTCATGAAAATTTTCCATAAAAAATAAAATTTTAATGAAAACTCTCTATAAGAAATTAATTTTAATGAAAGTTTTCCTTAAACAAAGAATGTTTTCTATAAAAAGGAAAATTTTAACGAAATTTTTCTGTGAAGATTTATCGAAAATGTTCAATAAAGAGAAAATTTATCGAAAATTTTCAATGAAAAGAAAATTTGTCGAAAATGTTCAGAGAAAAGAAAATTTATCGAAAATGTTCAGTAAAAAGAAAATTTATCGAAAATGTTCAGTGAAAAGAAAATTTATCGAAAATGTTCAGTGAAAAGAAAATTTATCGAAAATTTTCTATAATAAAAGAAAATTTATCGAACATTTTCTATATAAAAAGAAAATTTATCGAAAATTTTCTATATAAAAATAAAATTTATCGAAAATTTTCTATAAAAGAAAATTTATCGAAAATTTTCTATAAAATTGATCAAAAAATTTCTATAAAAAGAAAATTTATCGAAAATTTTCTATATAAAAAGAAAATTAATCAAAAATTTTCTATATAAAAAGAAAATTTATCGAAAATTTTCTATATAAAAAGAATATTTATCGAAAATTTTCTATATAAAATGAAAATTTATCGAAAATTTTCTATATAAAAAGAAAATTTATCGAAAATTTTCTATATAAAAGAAAATTTATCGAAAATTTTCTATATAAAAAGAAAATTTATAGAAAATTTTCTATATAAAAAAAAATTATCGAAAATTTTCTATATAAAAAGAAAATTTATCGAAAATTTTCTATATAAAAAAAATTATCGAAAATTTTCTTTATAAAAAGAAAATTTATCGAAATTTTTCTATGAAAAGAAAAATTTAACGAAAATTTTCTATATAAAAAGAAAATTTATCGAAAATTTTCTATATAAAAAGAAAATTTATCGAAAATTTTCTATATAAAAAGAAAATTTATCGAAAACTTTCTATATGAAAAGAAAATTTATAGAAAATTTTCTCTATGAAAAGAAAATTTATAGAAAATTTTCTCTATGAAAAGAAAATTTATTGAAAATTTTCTCTATGAAAAGAAAATTTATAGAAAATTTTTTATATAAAAAGAAAATGTTTCAAAAATTTTCTATATAAAAAGAAAATGTTTCAAAAATTTTCTATATAAAAAGAAAATTTATCGAAAATTTTCTATGAAAAGAAAATTTATCGAACATTTTCTATAAAAAGAAAATTTATCGAAAATTTTCCAATTAAAAAAGAAAATTTTCTATATAAAAAGAAAATTTATCGAAAAGTTTGGATATAAAAAGCAAATTTATCAAAATTTTTCTTTAGAAAACGTATGTCAAAAATTTTCTACATAAAAACTATATTTATCAAAAATTTTCTAAATAGAAACCAATTTTTTTATAAAAACAAAATGTATAAAATTTCTATAAAAACAATATTCAACAATTTTCAATAAAAAAGAAAATTTGAATGAAAATTTTCTATCCCACTGTTTAAGGCGATTTTTTTTTATTTTTATAAAAAAGCAACAAAAAAACTTTTTCCTTTTTATTATATTTCCTCTTAACTTTTCCTCTGTAGCTGCGGTGGGTAAGTGTTCGCTCTGACTGCTTGTATCAGCAGTTGCTGCTGTGAATGTGTGCTATTTGTGTGCTAGTTTATTTAGTTCATGTTTTGTTCATGTTCAAGTTCTCGGTCATTTTAGTGCATTTCAAATAGTTTTAAGTGCAACGCGTAGAAATATACATATATTTTTTGTAAATTTTTTTCCAAATGCATCTACATTTTATTTTATTTATATTTATATATAAACGTGTATAGTAGAGAGCAGTTAGTCTCCATCTGTTGGAGTGTGGGTGTAGTGTGGTTTATTAGCTTTTCTATAAATTCTATTTGTTGTTGTGTAATAAATGATTTTGGAATGTTGTTGCTGTTGAGAGCTTTCTAAAATGTAATCGTTTGTTTTATTTCATTTGCTACACTCACCAAAAGCATTTGAAGCTTAAAGTTAGACAAATGTCCATTTCTTTGCGTACTTTACAGAGAGGGAGAAAGATAAGAAGGTTTCGCTATATGTTTTGATTGTTTAGTTTTCGTAATTCTGCCTTCATTAGTTACAAGTTGATTTAAATTAATGCGAAATTTATTGTATACATACACTTACACATTTGTGCACACGCATTGATAAGAATTTTTGATTGAAATTAATGTAACTAGTCTTTATGTAAACAATGTTAGATTATAGAAAAATGCACAGTGGTTCATATAATGCAAAAATAAAGAATAATTAATGCACACTACAAAATAGTGTCTTTTGAATGAATTGGGGATTAATCATAGTTAGTGGAACAGTGGTCTAAGTCTGGAATAATTTAATACTGATTTGAATGCTTTATAAAGTCTGAAAACTAATACCGTCATATAGAATAAGAGTCTGCGAAAGTTTTACCGAAATACGATGGGGTTATTGGGAATTATACCCATGTCCTTGAAGTGTAAATACGACATCACTGAGATAAATCATCAATACTTGTTTGTGTTACTATCTGACTGTCTGACTCATAATACCTCCCCTAGATCTAGAATAATGTAGATCTCAAAAAATATTCTTAAAATATACCAATAATCTCTTATTCAAAATCAACAAAACCATTCATGCACAAATTAAAGTTGACAACAATAATTCCAAAGTTCATTATCACCTGTTTTGGCAAAAAGTAAAAACAACAACAAAATTTGCAAAAAAATCTAAAATTAGTACAAAAATATCAGACACAGACTTCTCTTGTTTATTTAGACAACAACCGAAAATAACACTCACACACAACAAACACTGCTGTTGCCGCTGATGATGCCCTTTATGCAACCGAAAATAAATAAAACAATCAGCTAAAAAAAATTCTACTAGAAATCAAGTGATAACCTCGGCTACTCACATAGTCTACAGAAAAACAAGAAGGGAGCATCAGCAAAAAAAAAAAATAAAAATATTAAATTTAGAAAATAAAATTATAATGCATACAAATTAGAAGCAACACAGCGGTGACTAAAGCTCTCGAACTTTGTCATAGAGATGAGGAAAAACGCCAAGTTTTAGGCTGCTGTTGGTCAAAACCAACAACTACTACTAATACATACTACTGAGCTATAGACTGCTGCTGTTAGAGGAGCCAGCCTGACTGCCATAACGAATTACTTACGACATTTGGTCACGTAGTCTAATGACAAACGACAACGATAAGAAAAGGATGATCAATGTTTTCGCTTACCAACCACCAACTGCAGTTAAACAGAGAAGATAGTTTTGAGAGCGATTGAGGAAAAAAAATAGATAGAAAACTGCAACCGCTTGCAGACGCAATAATAACATGCAACTTAAATCTAGAAAAAAAAACTTTATTTCGAAGGAGACTATTTTCACCTGAGGTGACACACAAAAGCCACTTGACAAAGTACCAACTATTTTTGTTGTATGTTTTCAACTTTCTGCTTCGAACAAAAACATTTAACCAAATGAAAAAAAAAAAAAACTACGCAAAAGAGGAGGAAAAAGAGACAAAACGTGGCGGCATAAACCACATCATCTTAAAGCGACAATAACAGCGGTGACAGCAGGAGGGTTGGTTGTGATGTTGACCATAAAGGCAGCAGGCTGACTGGCAGGCTCGTGTCTGGGGTAATCGTTTTTTATGAATGCAATCATTGTTTTTCTATGATTTGTTTTTTTTTTTCGTCGTTGTTTCTATTCTTAATGTTTTTGGCGACCACAAACTGCGTTTGACGATGGATTGGCTGACTGGCTGGTTGGCCACGTTGTTGCACTACTATTTTTGCGTTGGCTGTAAATCATATTTATACTTGTCAAAAAATTATGGCAAAAAATTTGAAATTAAAGACACACCAGGCTCATTTCGTAAACTGCAACAATGACAATAATAATAGCAAGAACAATTTTAATAACGGAAAACTTTAGCAAAAGGAAGAGGGAGGGAAGCCAGAGGAATATGATGAAAATATGTTGCAGAACACCTAATAACTGACAATAGTTAGATCAAGGGTGGTATTTCGAAATTCCAGCAAGTTTAGTTCTAGTTTAAATCTAATTTATTCTAGTTCAATTCTAGTTCAGTTCTAGTTCAGTTCTAGTTCAGTTCTAGTTCAGTTCTAGTTCAGTTCTAGTTCAGTTCTAGTTCAGTTCTAGTTCAGTTCTAGTTCAGTTCTAGTTCAGTTCTAGTTCAGTTCTAGTTCAGTTCTAGTTCAGTTCTAGTTCAGTTCTAGTTCAGTTCTAGTTCAGTTCTAGTTCAGTTCTAGTTCAGTTCTAGTTCAGTTCTAGTTCAGTTCTAGTTCAGTTCTAGTTCAGTTCTAGTTCAGTTCTAGTTCAGTTCTAGTTCAGTTCTAGTTCAGTTCTAGTTCAGTTCTAGTTCAGTTCTAGTTCAGTTCTAGTTCAGTTCTAGTTCAGTTCTAGTTCAGTTCTAGTTCAGTTCTAG